>NC_138549.1:175612591-175830091 GCF_964273705.1 Natrix helvetica
CTGAACTTTGACCACGTGACTGCCACGGTCGTGTGAAAAACGGGACAGAAATCACTATTTTCAGAACGCCGAATGGTCACAACGGAACGAACGGTTGTAAGTTCAAGGATACCTGGGTTTGGTTTCCCTGCTCCTTACGCCTTTACGATGAGTCCTCCTTAAACGACGGTGCCTGGACTTGAACTCAGGGCAGGAGGCCGAAAAACCCAAAGCACGCACAGCTTTCACTTCCTCTGACTTGTGACTCCGATTTCCGTTGTTTCAGTTGAAAAGGTCATTTTTGGTAACTGGGGCCCAGCGGTGACTCATCTTCGGTTGCAAGGCGTCCAATCTATAGGGGAAAAGAATCTATAGGGAGAAGAAGGCCGTGAGAAATTGGGCCTATTTGACCCCGATACAAGACAGTCCTCAACTTACAACCGTTTCGTTTAGCGACCGTCCAAAGTTACAACGGCTCTGTGAAAGCGGCTTACGTCCACTGCAGCATTCCTAAGGTGACATGAGCTCCAAGTTTCGGTGGCTTCGCCGTTTCAGTTGTTAAGTGAGTTCGCCCCCCCGTTTTGCGACCTTTCCTGCCATGGCTGTTGAGCGAATCGTTGCATTTGTTAAACTGGTAATACGGTTGTTAAGTGAAACTAATCAAGGAGAGAAGCAACTTAGAACTGAGGAGAAACTTCCTGACAGTTAGAACAATTAATCAGTGGAACAGAAGTTGCCTCCAGAAGTTGTGAATGCCCCAACACTGGAAGTCTTTAAGAAGATGTTGGATAGCCATCTGTCTGAAACGGTATAGGGTTTCCTGCCTAGGCAGGGGGTTGGACTAGAAGACCTCCAAGGTCCCTTCCAACTCTGCTATTGTATTGTATTGAATACCACTTCCTTATGGACTTCGCTCGTCAGAACATTGCAAAAAGGGACCCTGTGACCGTCGTAAATACGAGTCAATTGCCAAACTCTGAATTTTGATCACATGAAGATGGGGTTGCAAGCAATGGTCGTAAGCGTGAAAAACGGTCATAAGTCATTTTTTTTCATTGCCGTTGTAACTTTCAATGGGCACTAAACATAAGTCAAGGACCTGGGCCAGCAAATTTGTTTTGAAAAGTCGGCAACCCAAGTGTGTTTCACACTGTTGAACACAATCCCGCCTACACAGCTAGTCCTCGACTTACAATGGTTCATTTAGTGACAGTTCAAAGTTACGATGACTCTGTAAAAGTGACTTATGACCGTTTTTCACCCTTACGACCATTTGAGCATCCCCATTTTCATGTAATCAAAATTCAAACTCTTGGCAACTGAGTCATAATTTTTTTTTCAAGTTTGATTTGTTCTATTTATGTAACATCCAATTTCCATCAAACAGTGTGTGTTCTGGGTACAATTTTACAACTTAAGTAGTCATATTGTATATTTCTGTTGTTATCATTCCTTGCCATCATATTAATAATATAATAACATAATAATATAGTAACATTGGTGTCTAACATTTGACTCAACTGTCTCATAATTATGACGGTCACATGTCCCCTTACAACTTAAGTAGTCATATTGTATATTTCTGTTGTTATCATTCCTTGCCATCATATTAATAATATAATAACATAATAATATAGTAACATTGGTGTCTAACATTTGACTCAACTGTCTCATAATTATGACGGTCACATGTCCCCTTTTGCGACCCTGAGCAGCAAAGTCAACAGGGGAATCCTGATTCACTTAAAAACTCATTTAACAAATGCAATGATTCACTTAACAACGGTGGCAAGAAAAGTCGTAACGAGGGGCAAACTCACTCGGAAAATGTTTCTCTTAGCAACGTAGATTTTGGGTTCAATTGTGGTCGTAACTACAGAACTATACAGGCTCTATAAATTCTCTAAATAAATAAATATAAGAAAAATCAACAGCAAGGCAAAAGTTCCAAGCCAACAGCTATTCAGAGTACAATTTCCAGCTAAAACTGAAAAACACAAAACTCTGTACAGTTTTGTGTACAGTTACATTCAGTACGAGTTTGTGTGACTTCTCCTTGTGCAAACAAATGGAGGCAAAATTTCCTTTTCCCACCAGGTTCATTTTTCAGGATCCAACTTTTTTTTAAAAAAAAATTACACCCTTCGAGTTTATAGCCAGCCAGCACTTTTCTTGCACTGTTTGCAAATACTTAGTAAAGAATCAAGAGTTGTACCAGGAAACGTGACAACGGAAGAAAACCACACCCAGATTACGGAACTGAGAAAAAAACCAGAAGTTTTGCTTCGCAAATTGAACTTCGTAAGGCCCATGGAGATAGACCCCCGCAAACAAGCTAAGAAGGAAACAAAAAGACCACAAGACACATATCAACGGCCAGATAAGCAGGGATTGACACCAGACAAACAACCAAGCAGAAAACAAGAGTCTCATCAAGAAACTGCCAAGCAGAAGACACACGTCATTACTAATACAAGTGCAAACATTATTGTATATAAAGAGGGGGGGGGGGACCCACACTTCCCTGCACTGATGAAATGTCTGCAAGAAAATACCAAGTTGAGAGAGCATCAAAGACTCCACAGTCCTCCTCACTCCCCCCTCCTCCTCCTTACTCCTCCCTTCTAGCATTGATGATGTTACCTAGTTGGGTCATGGAATGTCTGCAAGAAAGCAACCAAACTCAGAGAGCACCAAAGACCCCATAGGTCTCCCACCTCCTCCTCCTCTTCCTCCTCCTCCTCCTCCTCCCTTCTATCATTGATGATGTTACCTAGATGGGTCATGAAAACGTCTGCAAGAAAACAACCAAGTTTAGAGAGCACCAAGGACTCTACACTTCAATTCCGAGCTATAAGTACTCTAGTCTACTCATTCCCACATATTCTTCCCCTCTTTCATATGGAGTGTTTACAGTACCTGAACGTATTGTTTAGTCACAGAAACCCAGATAAAGAGGGATTTACACCGGGCAACAATCAAGCAGAAAACAATACCTCAATCAAGGAAGTACCAAGAAGAAAACCACACCCCACCAACAGTGGCAGGGCAAGCTATTATATATATATGTATAAAAACAGGGAGCAAACCTCGCCCTCCCTAGCACTGATGATATTCCCTAGTTGGGCCATGAGACGTCTGCAAGCCAACAACCAATCTGAGAAACTGCCATGGGTCGCACAAAAGAGAAACTCAGATAAGCAGGGATTAACACCAGACAAAGCACCAAGCTAGGGGGACATGGTGACTGAATGGCTAAGTGGCTGAGCTTGTCGATCAGAAAGGTCAGCAGTTCAGCGGTTCGAATCCCTAGTGCGGCCTAAGGGAGTGAGCTCCTGTGACTTGTTCCTACTTCTGCCAACCTAGCAGTTCAAAAGCATGTAAAAAATGTAAGTAGAAATATAGGAACCACCTTTGGTGGGAAGGGAACAGCGTTCCGTGCGCCTTTGGTGTTGAGTCCTGCTGGCCACAGGACCACGGAGACGTCTTCGGACAGAGCTGGCTCTTCGGCTTTGAAACGGAGATGAGCACCGCCCCCTAGAGTCAGGAAGGACTAGCACATATGTGCGAGGGGAACCTTTAGCTTTACCTTAAAGCACCAAGCCAAAAGCAAGACCCTAATCCAGAGACTACCAAGGAGAAAATTACACCACCATCAACACAGGCGGGGCAAGCTATCATGTAGAAATATGTACACCGATGGTTCTATTCTATTCCTTATTCTCTTCTTTTCTCTTCCATTCCTATTCCTATATTTCTATTCCTAGAATAGAAAATGAAGGAAGGAAGGAAGGAAGGAAGGAAGGAAGGAAGGAAGGAGAAAGAAAGAAAGAAAGAAAGAAAGAAAGAAAGAAAGAAAGAAAGAAGAAGGAAGGAAGGAAGGAGAGAAGGAGAGAGAAAGAAAGAAAGAAAGAAAGAAAGAAAGAAGGAAGGAAGGAAGGAAGGAAGGAAGGAAGGAAGGAAGGCAAGAAAGGCCCAAACAGGCTGAATTATTCCCCAGGCTGGGGGGGGGGGTTAGTTTTGGAATTTATTGCTGTTGTGAGCTACCATGAATTGTGTTTTTAGATTAGCAGTGAATGAAAGGATGACTCAATCAATTGGAGAGAAACAGAAACAGAAATAGAAACAGAAACAGAAAGAAAGAAAGAAAAACATGACTTAAACAAGCTGAATTATTCCCCAGAGAACCCAAAAGGCTGGGGTGGGGGGGGTGGGGGGGGTTAGTTCTGAATTTTATTGTTGTTGTGAGCTACCATGAATTGTGTTTTTAGATTAGCAGTGAATGAAAAGATGACTCAATCAATTGGAGAGAAACAGAAACAGAGAGAGAAACGAAGGAAGGAAAGAAAGAAAGAAGGAAGGAAGGAAGGAAAGAAAGAAGGAAAGAAGGAAGGAAGGAAGGAAGGAAGGAAGGAAGGAAGGAAGGAAGGAAGGAAGGAAGGAAGGAAGGAAGGAAGGAAGGAGTGTTCAAGAAAACCACCAAGCTCAGGGAAGAGCAGCCTGCTTCTTTGTTTGTCTATATGCCCACAAGCCACTCTGGACTCTGCTGAAAAGTCACCAAAAGAAATTAAAAACAGAATAAAATGGAATAAAAGTTGGGAAAACTCCAGCCACCTAAAAAACTCTTTGTATCGACTGAAGCAGCAGAAATCTACTCCAATGCACTTATCGGACTAAGAACACCCAGCTGGCAAAAACTAAAAATCATCAACCTAATTAATAAAGCAACACAAGCAGTCCTCGATGTATGACCACAATCCAGTCCAGAACTTACGTTGCTAAGGAAGACCTTTGTTAAGCGAGTTTTGCCCCATTTCACGACTTTTCTCACTGCCTTTGTTAAGCAAATCACTGCCGTTCTTAAATGAGTAGCCCGGTTGTTAAGTGAATCCAGCTTCCCCCTCGACTTTGCTGTTCGGAAGGTCGCCAAAGGAGATCACATGACACACACCCCACCCAGGACATGGCGACCGTCATAAGTATGAACCGGTTGCCAAGCACCCAAATGTAAATCAGGTGACCATGGGGATGGTGAAAAGGTCTGTGAGAAATGACCCTAAGGCATTTTTTTCAGTGCCGTAGTAACTTTGAAACCATTGCTAAATGGACTTTTGTAAATCAAGGACTACCTGTAAGAGTAACGTTCTACATTTAGGCAACAAAAACGGAATGCACAGGTACAGTACTATAGATGATACCTTGCTCAACAGTAGTAACTGTGAAAGGGATCTTGGAATCCTAGTGGACAACCATTTAAATAGGAGCCAGCCGTGGGCAGCAGCTGCCAAAAAAGCCAACACAGTTCTAGGCTGCATCAACAGAGGGAGAGAATCAAGACCACATGAAGAGTTAATGCCACTTTATAAGGCCTTGATAAGGCCACACTTGGAATACGGCATTCAGTTCTGGTCGCCACGATGTAAAAAAGATGTGGAGACTCTAGAAAGAGTGCAGAGAAGAGCAACAAAGAGGATTAGGGGAGTGGAGATTAAAACATATGAAGAACGGTTGCAGGAACTGGGCATGTCTAGTTTAATAGAAAGAAGGACTAGGGGAGACATGATAGAAGTCTTCCAATACCTCAGGGGTTGCCACAAAGAAGAGGGAGTCAAACTATTCTCCAAGGCACCTGAGGGCAGGACAAGAAGCAATGGGTGGAAATTAATCAAGAGAGAAGCAACTTAGAACTGAGGAGAAACTTCCTGACAGTCAGAACAATGAATCAGTGGAACAGAAGTTGCCTCCAGAAGTTGTGAATGCCCCAACACTGGAAATCTTTGAGAAGATGTTGGATAACCATTTGTCTGAAACGGTATAGGATTTCCTGCCTAGGCAGGGGGTTGGACTAGAAGACCTCCAAGGTCCCTTCCAACTCTGCCATTGTATTGTATTGTATCTAAATACCCATATGCACACGTGACCCCCGTACTTCCTTCTCCCCCCCATGCATTTGCACACGACCCCCCCATGCCCCATTTTGGGCCTAGCAGGCCTCCCAAGACCAAAAACAGGCCACGGGGGAGGGGGGGAAACACCGCACACTCCCCGCTCCCACTTTTGGGCCTAGCAGGCCTCCCTGAAGCCTCTTGAGACCAAAAACGGGCCACTGGGGGGGGGTCGCACTCCCCTCAGCCCGTTTTGGGCCTAGTAGGCCCCTCTGAAGCCTCGTGGGACCAGAAACGCTCCCCCTCCCCCAGTGCACATCTCCCGCATGTGGCAGAGACCCAAAAATCAGCTGGCCGGCGGGAGGTGCGCGCAAGCGCGGTGGAGCTAAGGTGGGGTGAGGACTCAGATGCCCATAAGAGAGGCCACAAGTGGCACGGGTGGCATTGGTTGCCATCACAGGTCAAGGCTATGGAGACACAGATAAAAAATAGTTAGGGTATGATAGTGAAGAAAAGGGAAATGGGAAATTGTAAGTATAAAATTGTATCCTGGCTTGTGGGGATATCATCCCGAAAATAAACCAGTTGAGAGGTGAAAAGAGATAACCACAACAGAAGAAAAGGAAAGGAGGAGAGGAGGAGAGAGGAAAGGGAAGGGAAGGAAGGAAGAGGAAAGGAGAAGAAGGCTGGAAGGGATAGAAAGAGAAGGAGAGAGGGTAGGAGGGGGAAGAAGAGAGTAGGGGAGAGGCAAGGGAGGAAGGGAAGGGAGAAGAGAAGAGGAAGGAAGGAAGTAGAGAAGAGAGGGAGGGAGAAAAGAAAAGAAAGGTAGGGTAGTGATAACACACTACCTTTATATGGAAAAACAAATATGTAAAAGTGATAAATAAAAATAAGAATTGTAACTACGTATGTGAATGGATGCCTGTAACCGTATGTAAGAGATTAAAAATAAATAAATAAACTTTTTTTAAAAAAGGCTCTGGTTTTCCCAGTTGCAATGGATGGCGGTGAAAGTTGAACCATAAGGAAGGCTGAGCGTCAAAGAATGGAGGCCTTTGAACTCTGGTGCTGGAGAAAACACCTGCGAGTCCCTTGGAGTGCAAGGCGATCCAACCAGTCAGTCCTAGAGGAGATCCACCCTGGCTGCTCTTTAGAAGAGGAAACTCAAGTACTTTGGCCACCTGATGAGAAGGAAGAAGGACTCCCTGGAGAAGAGCCTCATGCTGGGAAAGATGGAGGGCAAAAGAATAAGAAGGGACGGTAGAGAAGGAGGGGGCTGAATGGAGTCACCGAAGCAGCCGGCGAGAGCTTCAATGGACTCCAGAGGTTGGGAGAGGACAGGAAGGCCTGGGGGAATGTGGTCCATGGGTCGGACACGACTTCGCAGCTAACAACAACAAATGATGCTTTGCCACTAAAGCCAAAGCAACATGGATTATTTAGGCAACAGGAGAAATTTGTGAGTGGAAGGGACACAAGTGAGACACCAAACACGCTCAGGAATTGTGAGTTGTGAAGGGTCAGACACAACTTCGCAACTAACAACAACAAGAGAGTTAAACCTGCATCTATTTGGTGCCTGGAAACTTTGAAAAAGTCAGGAATTACAGAGTCCTGAAGAGATGAAATTCTCCTCCAAATTGAGGCTCAGTGGCTGGCCACCATCACACAGGGCCCCACGGTGGGCTGGGGACCCCCCTCCAACTGTCTGCAGCCCCCTCCCACCATTACAGCCGGGCAAAAATCCCACCCATAAGGTGGAGGAGGAACAGGCTCCCCTTAAAACTGGACCCACCTCTGCTTTTCCCTGGTGGAGGGTGGGAAATGAGATGATGGGAGTTCCATGACAAACAGACACTTGAAAGCAACAATCCAAACTGTAGTTAGGGAGTTTGCAACTGGTGGGGTTAAGGGGGGGGGGCGTTGTGGACTTGGAGGTCCCTGGGCAAAGGGAGAGGAGGGTGGATGGACCCTTCCCCTTTAAGGTTGAAGTTCATCAGTCCCCACCCACCCACCCCACTCCCCTTCCAGCCCTTCTCTTGCATGCCAGAGCTGAGAAGAAGCCCCAGGGGGATCTTGCCCCCTGTCTGCCTAGGGGCGTGGGGGTGGGGTGGAGAGGAGGGTGCATGCCAGAGAGGGACTAACACCGCCAGGCCCCTAGCAAGGCATATACACATACACACACAGACATACACACACACAAACACAAAAAGAGACACATGCAAACACAAACACCAAACACACACAGACACACATACACACACACCTGGGACCGCAGGAAGCCCGCGGGGTCGGCCAGCCAGGCCCCCTTTGGGGAGGGGAGGAAGTGACTGGGGGGGGACAAAACTCTTGGGGAGGGGAGCAGAGATCTAGCCCTCCCTCCCACTCACCCACCCCCAGGCGGCCTGGGCCTCCCGCCCCGACCTGCAAAACTTGCAAGCTCCGCTATGGGACGGGAGGGACGCCAGCCCCTTTTCCCGGGCGGGGAGGGGGAGATTGCAAAGAAGGAGGGGGGGTAAAGTGGGGTGGGGGGGTCCCGCAAGACTGACCTCCAGACCCGGCAGGGAAACCGCTCCGCCGCTCCCAGGAAAACGAAAGCCAACCGGCGGAGAGGAGGAGCAGCGGCGGCGGCAGCGCTCAGCACGCGCCTTCCGCCTCCGAGCCCGGGCAGAGGGAATCCCCGTGACGTCACGGGGCCGGGTCTCCTCTCTCTCTCCCCCCCCCTTCCCGTAACCGACCCCGCAAGCAGTCCGGAGTGACGCCCCTTCACGGCCAAATCCCCGGAAGCAGAGCCGAGCCGGATTAGCCGGCAAGCGGCTTTTCCGGGCTCGTTTTTTAAATGTTTCTTTCTCTATCTCAGCTCCGAGATCACCTGGTGGTCCCCCGTCCCAATCCAGATTCCAGCCTCTCCCGCTGCTATTGGGGAGGGGGGGCTGCACTTTGGGGGAGCAACTGCCTTTTTCTCAGTCCGAAAGGAGGCAACGGGGAAGAGAGGCTGGGAGTCCTCCAATTAAGGGCTGCGATGGAGCCCCAAATTTCCGTCGCTAAGCAAGGCGGTCGTTCGGTGAGTTTCGACCCATTTTTGCCACAGTTGTTAAGTGAATCACAGGCCGGGTCTTCTCCCACGGTGTCCCCCTGAGGTCTTGAAAGCTGCCGAGGATGGGCTTTGTAATACCCGAAACATGGTTTTTGTAATACCCTGGCTAATTCTTAATTCTATTGATAAAAAATACAGTATATTTTCCCTTTATCACAGTTTGCATATTTCACAACATACCCTATAGAGCATCTTGGCCACTTTAAGACTTGTGGACTTCAACTCCCAGAATTCCTCAGCCAGCTTTGCTTGAAGTCCACAAGTCTTAAAGTAGCCAAGGTTGCTGGCTGAGGAATTCTGGGAGTTGAAGTCTACAGGTCTTAAAGTGGCCAAGGTTAGAGACCCCTGCTATAGAGCAATGTGTGTGGACTACAACTCCCAGAATTCCACAGCAGCCATGCTGGCTGAGGAATTCTGGGAGTTGAAGTCCACAAGTCTTAAAGTAGCCAAGGTTAGAGACCCCTGCTATAGACCCCTGCTATAGACCAATATGTATAGGTCGGTAACTGTGAACTATCTTGAAAGACTGTGGGCCGGGATTTTGCTGGCGAGGACTTCACAGAAAATTAAATAAAAGGGGTTTTATTGGGACGAGGATTCAGCTTCGTGCGGGAATCTGTACTTTGTTGAGGATCCACTGGGAATTCTCCTCGGATAAAATCTGTTTTTCTTTAGTGGAGTCGGTGAGTAGCAACCATTAAAACCCTTTCTGCCATCCATACGGATAGTCCTCGACTTACGACCACAATTGTGGGACAGAGTTTTTCCATTGCTAAGCAAGGCGGTTTGTTAAGAGAATCTCACCCGATTTTATAACTGGGGGGGAGGGGCACAGCAAAGCAAATCACTGTGGTTTTTAAGTGAATTGTGTGGTTGTTAAGTGAATCATGTGGTCATTAAGCGAATCCAGGTTCCCCCACTGACTTCGCTTGCGACAGGTTCGCGAATGGCAATTACGTGACGTTGGCCAATGGCCTGAATTTCAATCCTGTGACCTGGCGATGCTGGGACAGTCGTAAGTGCGAGGAACGATGGCACATCCGTTTTTTCACTTGGAACCGTCACTAAAGGAGTGGTTGTAAGTCGAGGACTACCAGTGTTCTGGGAGTTGAAGTTCACACAAGTTGCTAAGGTTGAAAAATACCACTCTAATAAGCAACAGTTTTTTACAGGTGGTCCTCGACTTACAACCACAATTGAGCCCCAAATATCTGTCGCTAAGTGAGACATTTGTTAAGTGAGTTTTGCCTCATTTTACGACCTTCCTATTCACAGTCGTTCAGGGACTCATTGCAGCTGTGAAGTGAGCAGCACGGTTGTTTAAGCGAATCTGGCTTTTACACACACACCCCTCCCAATACAGCAGCTTGGAAGATCAAGCAAGACGTCTGTTCCCAAGGAATTCTGGGAGAGGTAGTTTTGCAGGCACACTGGAAATTCGGCTGGTTCTCGGGGAGGACAGGCCATTGTCTCCTCTAGTTACGCTCTCTAGCACAGAGCTGCTTGAAGCATCCTCTCTAGATGGCCATGGGGCTCCCCACAAATCCCAGTTCTTCTCCTGGAGAAGATTCTCCATCATGGGGTGCAAGAGTTGGTAGAGCTTGCATGCATAGCTAGCATTTTGCAAGTAGAGCTAGCATGCCGTGGGTTGGGTTGGGTTGGGTTGGGTTGGGTTGAGTTGGATTGGGTTGCCTGGGCACCCATGACCAAACCAGCTCCATTCCTGGAACTAATGGATAAACCAAGTCTTTCAGGGGAGGAACTCAGACGCAACCATATCTTGCTCAACTAACTCATGAAGTGCCTTTCTTAATGGCTACTCTTCAACCCAACCATGATCTACTATGGCCCTCTTCCTACAACATCCCAGTTTCTGGAGTCGGAGAAAGAAACGTGAGAGAGGGAAATATCCATAACTGTTTTATGGGGAGGATCACGAGGTCAGGGAGGAGGACCAGATCTTGGTGGCTTCAAATCTTGCCTTGGTCTTCAAACCCAACCAAGGATTATGGACTCAGATTACAAGGCTCTCCTTTTTCCACCTTTCCACCCATCTTCACAGGTCCATGGTTAAAATCAGCACACGTATCCACATAGACCTCCTCTGATGGCTACCCTTCAACCCAACCATGATCTACTATGGCCCTCTTGGCTGCATCATAAAAACAGGAAAAGAAGGACCGAAAGGACGTTGGGGAGCCAATGTTTTTCAACCTGGGCTACTTTTAAGATGGGTGGACTTCATCTCTCAGAATTCCCCAGTTTCTCTGAGGAATTCTGGGAGTTGATCCACGCATCTTAAAAGCAGAAAGTTGGAAAAACACTGATCAACCCAATCTGTTCACAGTGTAATTATTCATCCTAAGGATGCAATTTAAGGCCATCCCAGTTTTGGGGGGTGTCAGAAAAAAACAGGGAAAGTCAACCCAAGGACCCCCCTCCCTTTGGCCTCCTCCCCCTGAGGCTACCCTCCTCCTACCCCCCCTCAGAAAGCACAAGTCCCTGTTTCCATCACAACCTTTTCTTTGGCACCAGGGAAAACAAAGCTTTGCAGAAATGTCTATCACTCAATGTCCTTTCCCATCCATTCCTTCCCCGGAAATGGTGGACCATGAAATCCAGCCGTGGGAGATGGAAAAAGCAGGGTCTGCAACCAGATCTCTTTCTGAAGGGTGCTTGGTGCCCTCTGAGCTTGGTGGTTTTCTTGCAGACTTCATTACTAAACACGGTAATATCAGTGTGTCAGGCCTGCAGCCATCTTTTCTTGTGGGTCTTTGGCCTGTCACACTTTCTATTATTCTGCTATGCATTTTCTATGGTGGGAAAATGGGAGAGGGGATTGTACAGAGTTAGATGATATGTAGCCATAACAAGATTCTTTCTAGGAAGCCAAGGTCATCCTTTGTCTCTGCACCGCTGCACCTGACCGGAACTGGATGGGTGGAAGCTGCCAGCATGGCAGAGGAAGATTGGACCATGGGATGGGCTTATGGGTGTGGGGGCAAGATCTTGAACTTTCAACTGGGTGGGGAAAACTGGGAAGCTTTCAGATTCGGGTTTTCCCAGATGTGCCAGCATGGCTCTCTTCATCAATTGGAACTTTGAGGAATCCTTTGCCTGGGACTCTGATTTACTTTTGGATGCTATTTGGAACCCTGACACAGTGCTAAAGGGACTGAGAAAGAGGAGGCCCGTGGGGTCCCTGGTGCTCTCTGAGCTTGGCTGTTTTCTTGCAGACATCTCACAACCAAGCTAGGTAACATCATCAATAGAGGAAGGGAGAGGGCTTTGCAGAAAGGAGGAGAAAGTGGGGAGGAGGAGGAAGAGGAAGAGGGAGGAGGAGAAAGAACTAGAAGGAGAGGAGGACTGTGGGGTCCTTGGTGCTCTCTGAGCTTGGCTGATTTCTTGCAGGGAAGCAGAGGAGGGGAAGGGAGGGGGAGGGGGAGGGGGAGGACAATGATGACAACAATGACTTCAGGGTCCCTTCCTTTGTGCTCTCTGAGCTTAGCTTTTTACTTGCAGACATCTCATTACCAAACTACATAACATCATCCATGCTAGATCTTTTTCTCCCACCAATCATTCCACGGCAGGTTCCTTGTCCAAATCAGCAATACAGATCCCGAATTAAAGGTGCAAAAGAGCCCTCTTTAAGAGCTTGCTGGTGCTTGACAAAACTCCCCTAGGTTTCTTTGGCATAGGCGAGAACGCAAAGGGCAAAGAGGGGGGGTGAAGCCCTTCTCTCCCCACGTTTTGGGACAAAGCGACCCCTGCCCCGTGGAAGGGCAAAGGTGAAAGATAGTTTGTCCCCCAAAAGGCACTTCCGAGGTGGCTGAGATATGGCTTTCAAGGCCACAGGTTTCCTTCTTCCGCATTCTTCCCCTCAGGGCCACTTCAACTGTCCTCTCCTCGGAATTTATCCGAATTCTTTCGGCAGCTCCCCATTTCGGGAACCACTTGGTCCAGTCCCTGCCCTCCAAGGAGGCTGACCCCCAGTGCTTTAGGGACTGGGTTGGAAGCCAGCCAAGGATGGAGCAAGATGCCGCTGGCGGTCAGCCTTTCAGCCGGATCCCTTCGCAAGAGGCACCGGATAAGGCACTGGGCCTTGGGCGAGAGGTCGCCCGGAACCGTAAAACGTCCGCGACAGATCTTGCCAAACAATGAGATGGGCTTGGTGCCCTGGAAGGGATAGCAGCCCACTAGCAGAGTGTAGAGGGCCACCCCTAGGCTCCAGATATCAGCTGCTTTTCCAGAGTAGGAGCCCTTGAAGCTGAGGATTTCGGGACCCACATAAGCTGGGCAGCCATGCTTGTCCATCAAGGCGTCATCGTTGCCCAGTAGGACCTGGGCATCTTCCAGGTTCTCCAGCAGCAACTTGGACCTGGAAAAACCAAAGGTAGAAGTACAGGTTAGGCGACACCTGGCTCAAAAACAGTCACTGGGAGAGGGATCTTGGGAGTCTTAATGGACTTAATCCCTTAAACATGAGCCAGCCGTGTGCAGCGGCAGCCAAAAAGGCCAACGGGATCCTTGGTTGCATAAACAGAGGCACAGAATCAAAATCACATAAAGGATTAGTAGCGCTTTATAAAGCCTTAGTAAGGCCACACCTGGAATCCTGCAACCCATTTTGGTCACCACTGTTAAGTAATTATGCTCCCTGTTAGGAGAGCGAGTATGCAGAGAAGCCTAATGAGAGTGGTATGGAATAACACGCACAAACCAGCATACAGAGACACTAAATAGTATAAAAATATCGTAGTTTACTATGTAGACATATAGAGTATTCAGAATCCGGTTAACAGTCCAAGTCATACACGGTTCAGTCATTCAGTTATCAATATTCTCAGTCTAACACACAAAGTACAGCTAAACAGTAGCAAACCACAATACCTCAAAATACACGGACCAGCTTCTAACAAAACAGAGAGAGATCTAACAGCCATTCTGGCTCCCTCTTATGGCTGCTTGAGGTAACAAACCAATTACATCTCTGAATCATTTAAAGTAACAGTAAAGTAATCATAGCTTATATACATTGCCAAGCCAAGCCTAGGGTTACATCCCTAACAACCACATTACAAAAAAGATGTAGAAACTTTGGAAAAAGTGCAGAGAAGAGCAACAAAGAGGATTAAAGGCCTGGAGACTAAAACATATGAACAAGGGTTGCAGAAATTGAGTATGAACAGTCTAGAGAAAAAAAAGGTCTAGGAGGGACAGGAAAGCAGTACTCCAGTATTTGAGGGGCTGCCATAAAGAAGGGGGGATCCGTCCTCCTATTCTCCAAAGCACCTGAAGGAAGGAGAAAAGGCAATGGATGGAAGCTAATCAAGGAGAGAAGCAACCTGGAATTAAGGAGAAACTTCTTAACAGTGAGGACAATTAACCAGTGGAACAGCTTGCCACCAGAACCTGTGGGTGCTCTATTACTGGAACTTTTTAAGAAGAGTCTGGACAGCCATTTGTCTGAAATGGTATATGTTTTCCTGCCTGAGTAAGGGCTGGACTAGAAGACCTCCAAGGTCCCTTCCAACTCTATTCTGACTGAAAGGGAGAATCAAGTTCAGAGATCAGCTCCAAAAGGTTGAACAGGAGTCATTGGGAATCCGTACCCCAGATTCTGTGGAATTCAGAAAAATCAGAATCCTGCAACCGCGATGAATAAAGTGTCTTTTGGATCATTTTAAAAGGAAATCCGGGCTGTTATTGCTTATTGTTATTTATTATGGAGCTTCTTGACTTAATATGAACCAGTTATCATCTGAATTTTGATCATGTGACTATGGCGATGCTGCAACAGTTGTTGCATTGTGTGAAAAATGGTCGCAGTCCCTTTCTTCAGTGCCGTTGTAACTTTGAGCGGTCACTAAATGAACTCGTTTAAGTGTTTTAACCCTACATTCGGCATGAATGTCATAAAAATAAGATAGAAGTGAGCTAAGGGCCTCTTCCAGTCTTGTCAGTTATTTTGCTCATTTGTTTGTGTGTTTGTTTATAAAATTGATTCCAGTTATTCCAGGGAGATGCTGGAATTAGAAATATGACGCACTAAATGGTGGGATATTGAATTTAACAGCTGGAATGGTAAAGCGTTCAAATGGGCCAGAGAACACACAGTTGTAGTTGATTGGTTGGAGAGTGCTGACTCTGGCATGAGGCAATCTATGATAGGATTGGTTCTTGGGTGTAAAAGGGGAGTTTCCCTTTTTTTCCTGCCTTTTTTGTCTTTCCTGTACGCTCTGTAACTGAGGTTCCAGAGTGCTGGATCATGCCTGAGGCAATCTCTGTTATGATTGGTTGCTGGGTGTAAAGAGGGTGTTCCCCTTTCCCCCCACCTTTTTTCTCCTGTGTACTCTGTAGGTGGCTTGATTTACCGTATTTTTCAGAGTATAAGATGCACCTTTTTCCCTCAAAAAAGAGGGTGAAAATCTGGGTGTGTCTTATACACCGAATACATCGTTTTTGGCCTCCCGAAACCCCACCCCCCCTTTGCAAAAATGGCCATGCATAGCCTTTAGGAGGCTTCCAGAGTGCTCCTGGGGGCTGGGGAAGGACAAAAATAAGCAAAAATGGGCAGTTTTTTGCTTGTTTTTGCCCCGCCCAATCCCCAGGAGCACTCTACAAGCCTCCTAAAGGCTATGCATGCTCTTTTTTTGACAAAAAACACACCTGTTTTTGTGAAAAACGAGCCTCTTTTGGGAGGTCTGCAGAGTGCAAAAACTTTTTTTTATAAATTTGCCTCTTCAAAATTTTGTTGTGTCTTATACTCCAATGCGTCTTATACTCCAAAAATATGGTACCTCATGAGGTTCCAGAGGCCTGGCTCACGCATGAGGCAATCTACGCTATGATTGGTTGCCACAAGCATAAAGGGGGTGTTTCCCTTTTCCCCCCGCCTTTTTTCTTCTGCGTGCTTTACCTCATGATTTGATTTACCTCATGAGATTCCTGACTCTCTTGGCTGCTATAAATCTAAATGTAAAATAGATTTATTTATCTAAAATTACAAGTTTGTGTCAATGTCTCTGACTGCGCAATTCCCTGACAATTAGACTTTATCTTCTTTTAATGACCCCATAATCCCTTGTGGGGTGGAGTCTGGGCAACTGAATGGAGCTAGTTTACTGGCCAGATGCCCTTCCTGTCGCCAATGCGGAGTTTTACTTCAGCAGATATATTCTTCATTGTGCCCAGAGAGAGAAATATCTGCCTCTACCTAGGATTGAACTCACAGCCTCCTGATTCTGATGGGAGAATTCCACCTCTACGCCACTGCACCACCCCTTCCCTGACAATTAGACTGAAATACGCTAAAGGGGAGGTGTGTTAATTGGACACCTCACTGCAATTACAATTTAATTTTAATAATGTCTGAAGGCAAATGAACTGAAATCCAGGATTTTTCTGCAGCAACTTTTTCTGTGGTTCTGTGGAAATCGGCTGGTCTTTTCGATTCTCACCGTTCTCGATCCGCGAAGACAAACTTCCTCAGTTTGATGTCTCGGAGGACGATGCCGTGCTGGTGGCAGTGGGCGACAGCTTCGGCCATTTGTCGGAAGAGAGCGATCGCCTCTGACTCTGGCACACGCTTGCGCCGCCTCACCAGGTCATGCATATTGTCCTTCCCGGGCTCAAAAAAGATGTAAACATTCTGGTCTCCCACGATGACCTCGGCCACCCGGGCAATGCTGGGGTGCGAGGGGAGAGCAGCGTATGGCACCATCACTTCGGGGTAGCTCTTCGTGGGATAAACCTGGAAGGGAAGAGAAAGAGGTGAGAGACAAGGTCAGGTGGCAGAATTATCTGGGGGTAAGACGGGCGGCCTATAAATTTGATTGATGAGAGAGAGAGAGAGAGAGAAGAGAAGAGATAGATGATAGACACAGACAGACAAATAGACAGACTGACAGACAGAATATAGATAAATAGAGTAGGTAGGTACTAGTAGGTAGGTGGATGGATGGATGGATGGATGGATGGATGGAGAAAGAGAGAGAGATGAGAGAGAGAGAGAGATGATAGATAAATAGATAGATAGATAGATAGATAGATAGATAGATAGATAGATAGACAGACACACAGACAAATAGACAGAAAGACAGGATATAGATAACTAGTGTAGGTAGGTACTGGTAGGTAAGTAGGTAGATGGAGGAGAGATGATAAATAGTAGATGGATGGATAGAGAGAGAGGGAGATTAGATAGATAGATAGATAGATAGATAGATAGATAGATAGATAGAGATAGATAGATAGATAGATAGATAGATAGATAGATAGATAGATAGATACATACATACATACATCCATACATCCATCCATACATCCATACATACATACATACATATACATAGATAGAGATTGATAGACAGATAGACAGACAGACAGACAGACAAATAGACAGACAAGATATAGATAAATAGTGTAGGTAGGTATTGTTTGGTAGGTAGGTAGATGGAGGAGAGAGAGATGATAGATAGTAGATGGATGGGCGGACAGATGGATGGATGGATGGAAATTAGATAGACAGACAGAGATGATAGCTAGCTAGCTAGCTAGCTAGATAGATAGATAGATAGATAGATAGATAGATAGATAGATAGATAGATAGATAGATAGATAGATATTAGATGACAGACAGATAGATAAGATATAGACAAATAGAGTAGGTAGGTACGGTAGGTAGAGATAGATGGATGGATAGATGGATGGTTGAGAGAGTGATTATGGATAATAGATAGATAGACAGACAAATTAGATTAGATAGATTAGAGAAAGAGAGAGATGACAGAGTACACCTTACCAAAATTTGTATGGCAACAAATTTGTAATGCAAACAATATTTGCATTGAGATAATAAATCTTTGAGTATAGTAACAGTCGAAGGGCCGAGACGTTTGCTAATTATGACTATGTAGCCTTACATTGTCTATTACCTATGCATATGGCTGACTATCATTTTCTCCTCCTTTGCTGAAATGTATAAAGGAACTGCTATAAATTGAGGACTACCTGTATTCTCTTTCCGACAGCCACCCCACGAGGGGAGACTAATTGCATGGCTGACCCAGTTTTCTCTATGTGATGATTGCATCCGTGCAAGGATCTTGTTCCGGATCTGTCACATTCAACAACTAAAACCTTACACATTTATTCTTTTCCTGGGTCTGCTTATGGTTGCTGGGGGATTCTGGGAGTTGAAGTCCGCACGTTTGAAAGAGGCTGTTCTGAGCGAGGCTTCCCAAGAGCCTGAAGCAAACGCCTCGTCCCGACAAAAACCCCTTTTATTAATTTCCTGGGAATTCTGCTCATTCCCATCCAGCAAAGTCTTTCAAGGGAGGATTTACGGTCACAGACCTTATCTGGCTTGGAGAGCTGCCAGGCCAATCTCTGCAGAACTTGGGAAGGAGCCTCAGAGAATCACGAACCAATGAAGCGAACTAATGGTCTCCTGCAAACTCCACTCCCCTGTCGCTCCTCTTTTATTTCCTCTGGGAGGGGCCATTCATCCTCCACCTGTGGCCTTACTCCCAAGTCGACCCCTGTTCTTTAGCTGTTCCCTTCGTCTGGCCCCTCTGCGCATGCGCACCCTGGGAACAGGCTCCAGCTGTTCTTCTGCCTCACTGATGTCTGATTCAGAAGGCAGCTGATAACTGTCAGACAGCTCTGGGCCCCGCTCTGCCTCCGACGCAGAGCCCTCGTCCGAGTCTTCCCCAGCCTCCAGGACTGGCCCAGGTTCCTCCCCAACCATCAGTGGCCAAGCTTGAGAAAAACTGCTATCGGACAGGGGTCTCCAACGTTGGCAACTTTAAGCCTGGCGGAATTCAACTCCCAGAATTCCCCAGCCTGGAGTTGAAGTCCACCAGGCTTAAAGTTGCCGAGGTTGGAGACCCCTGGCCTAGACCCACCATCTCTTACCTTGCAAGTCAGCTCTGCTTCGGTGTGTCTGTTCACAGCCCTGTAGGTACGGCCACCTTCTGTGGGCTCCAGAAGGATGTAGGGGCCGATCTGAGTGATGGTCAAACCCCGATCTGTGGCAGGAGGGCACTGAGGCAGGGGTTGGAGGCAGGGAGACGGCCCCGGGAGCTTGTCCCCACGCGGGCGTTTGGGTGCCGAGCCTCCTGCTTTGGACGCTTTCTCAAAGCACAGCCGCCTTTTTGCCACGTGGGCCTCTGCGCGAGGACTTGGCACTAAGAGGCTCATCTGCAAAGAGCACAGAGGAGAGGAAAGGGTTAAGGGCAGTGCGAGGTATTTTAGGTCAAAAAAGTCATGGCTGGCACGGATTCAGATCCTTCTCCTAGTTCTGTGCCTGGCCCTTGCGGTTGTAATTGGAGCTGGGTTGCTTTCTTGCAGACGTTTCATGACCCACCTAGGTAACAGCATCAGCGTGGAAGAGAGTGGGGTTTGCAGGGAGGAGGACGAGGAGGACGAGGAGGACGAGGACGAGGAGGACGAGGAGGATAATGACTGTGGGATCCTTGGTGCCCTCTGAGTTTGGTTTTCTTGCAGACATTTTATGACCCAACTAGATAACATCATCAGTGCTAGAAGGGAATAGGGTTTGCAGAGAGGAGGACGATGACAATGAATGTGGGGTCTCTGAGCTTGGGAATTTTCTTGCAGACATTTTATTATCCAACTAGGGCAGGGTTCGGCAACCTTAAACACTCAAAAGAGCCACAAGTGCCCTAACCGGAAGCCCCCTGTTCAATTCTGGAGCCGACAGGAAGTCCGGTTCCCCCACCATAGAGTCTCTTCCTAGTGTGCCGTCCTTTTTCCTCTGCCAACCGGACGTCCAGTTCCCCCACCATAGAGTCTCCTCCTAGCGCGGCGTCCTTTTTCCTCTCCCTGTCCTAACCGAAAGCCCTATCCATTGTGGAGCCAACCGGCGACAGGGAGCTGCAGCAGAGGGATGAGAGAGCCACATGCGGCTCCGGAGGCGCAGTTTGCTAACCCCTGAACTAGGGAATATCATCAGTAGTGCTGGGTGGAAGAGAATGGGGTTTGTGGTGAGGAGGAGGAAGAGGAGGAGGACTGTGGGGTCCTTGGTGCTCTTTGAGTTTGGTTATTTTCTTGTAGACATTTCATGACCCAGTTGGGGAACATCATTGGTATGGAAGGGAGTGGGGTTTGCAGGGAGGAGGAGGAGGAGGAGGGTGTCCAAAGTCAGGCAACAGCTGGGAAGGTTGTGCCACTGTCAGCGTTGCAGCCGCAGCGGCTGATGTAAAGTTAGAGCAAGTTACTCCTGGCATTGATTCAGGAGACGGAGCCCAAGGCAGCTCCCTCGGCTCCAATCCCAATCTGGATTTCCTGAACAATGGCTGCATTCTTTCGAAGTTACACGGGAAAACGCTCTGACCAATGACCCTTAAAGCCGCCGCTTTCCCCCCGTTTTGCCATAAACAGTGTTCTAGAATCACAGAATAGCAGAATCGGAAGGGACCTTAGAGGTCCTCTAGTCCAACCCCTTATATCCTATATAACAATTCAGACAAGTGCCTGCCCAGTCTCTTCTTTAAAACCTCCACTGATGGAAGCACCCACAACGTCTGGTGGCAAGCAGTTCCACGGGTTGATTGTCCTCCCTGTTAGGAAGTTTCTCCTCAATTCCAGGTTGCTTCTCTCCTGGATTAGTTTCCACCCATTTGCTTCTTGTTTTGCTTTCAGGTGCTTTAGGTAGCATCATCGCCGCTAGTCCTACCTACTTGGTTACTTAATTTGGGTAATGAAACATCTGCAAAAACCCCAACGAAGTCAGAGAGCACCAGGGAGCCCTTCCGGGTTTCCCATCGAAAGCCGCAGCTCTGCCGAAAGGCCAACTCAGGTGCCATTCACCCTCCCCGCACGCAGGTGAGTGAGTCACCCGGGGCATGTCGCAAGAGGCTGGCAAAGCAGCTCACCTTTGCTCACCTGTGGCAAAGTTCCTTCTCACCCCCCAGGTGATCACCGACAAAAAAACAACAATCAGCAGTGTCAGATGCAACAATTGTCCCCCTGCCTTATTTTACTGCGCATCAGCAGTGACTAATCTAAATATAGCTAGTCCTCAATTTACAACAGTTCATTTAATATCTGTCTGAAATTGCAACGGCAGTGGGGGGAAAAACCCTGACTTATGGCCATTTTCCACACTTGTGACCACTACAGCCTCTCCCTGGTCACGGGATCGAAGTTCAAATGCTTGGGAACTGCCTCGTATTTATGACGGTTGCAGTGCTTACGTGATCCCTTTTTGCGACCATCTGACAAGCCAAGTCAGTGGGGAAGACTGATCCACTTAACAACCATGTTACTAACTTCACATCGGCAGTGATCCACTTAATTACTAACTTCACTTGGCAATGATTAACGATCATGTCACTAACTTCGCCTCGGCATCAATCCACTTAACAACCGTGGCAATAAAAGTCGTAAAGTGGGGCAAAACTAACTTAACCGTCTCGCTTAGCAACAGACATTTGGGGGCTCCATCGTAGTCGTAAGTCGAGGACTACCTGTAACAGGCGTTATTAGCGAATCATTTCATGGGGTTTATTTCAAAGTTGCAAAACGGGTTAAATCCTTCTCTAGGGTGCCCCAAAAGTGCCCGATCCCAGCTTGGCCTGGCCTTTGCCCTCTTCCCATGTGCCAAGCACATACCAGGGTGACTCGTACATGGGCGACTCATGGGTGATGGGCCATTGGTGAGCAATGCACCGGGGCTGAATCAGCGACTCCCAATTCTTCCATCCCCACTGAACCATTTGTGCCAGGAGGTAGTTTAGCCCCTTTCCCCCCCCCGCCCAATCTGCCAACCTCTCGGACTGCCAAAACCCAGGCTGACTCAGGATTATGGAGCCTGTAGTCCCCGCTCCTCTCAATTTGAGAATGCACCTGTGGCGCCTCTACCTGGGGAAACACTCCGAGGGGAGGAAAGACTTTTTTTTTGCAAGGGGGGATTTTTTGCCTCTCTCTGAAACCGAGCCCCCTCCCATTCTCCTCCCCACTCCTCAATTCTCCCCCCTCCCCATTTGCGTTTCTTAACCCCCCCCCTCCAAAAAAACCACACCCTGTTAAACCTGCAATTCTGTGAGACTGAGAAAAGGGTCGGCTTCGATGCGGTGGGGGGGGGAGGCGGCTGAATGAACAGGGGACCTCTGAGCATGAACAGAGGGCTCTTTGGGGTGGGGGAGAGAGCCCTTCGCAGATAACGCACCGGAGAGAGGAAGAATTGGGAGAAAACCCCCTACCCGCTGCTTGGAGGGACGCAACGCTTTGTCCTTGCCCCCCCGCCCTCCCCCCCCCCGACATCAGCACCCCAGCTAGTCCACGACCCCCCCCCCCGCTTTCCCCTCCCCTGCTGCCCCTACCTTCGCACCGCAGCAGTGGGTGGCTGGCTGTTCTGCCTTCCTTCGCCCGGAGGAGCGACCCCGAGGAAAGACCCCTGGCAGAGGTGGGGCCGTGGGTCCTCAGCGGCGGCTGGGGGCCATCCTCGCTGTTGCGACCGACCCCGCGGAGCGGCTTTGTCTGAGCCCCGCCGCCGCCGCCGCCGCAGCTCCTGCCCGAGCCGCCGGGATGATGTAACCCCGGCCGCGGCGGGTTGGGCGGCTGGCAGCGCCGCCTTCCCTCCGCCTCCGGCTCCTCCTCGGCCGGCTGATGCGGCGGGCGGCGCGGATTGCAGCAGGGACGGCCGCCGATTGCAGCCCGATTGCGCCAGGGGCTGCGCTGGCGAAGGGGAGGGGCGGGGGGGGGCACCTCCCATCATTCCCAAGCGGCAGGGGGGCTGTTGCGATGGGACTTGGAGTCCTACGGCCCTGATGATTGGGGGTTCCTGCGATGGGACTTGGAGTCCTAAGACACTGGCCATTGGGGGCTGCTGCGATGGGACTTGGAGTCCTACGGCCCTGATGATTGGGGGTTCCTGCGATGGGACTTGGAGTCCTAAGACACTGGCCATTGGGGGCTGCTGCGATGGGACTTGGAGTCCTAAGACACTGGCCATTGGGGGCTGCTGCGATGGGTTTTGGAGTCCTAAGACACTGGCCATTGGGGGCTGCTGCGATGGGACTTGGAGTCCTAAGACACTGGCCATTGGGGGCTGCTGCGATGGGTTTTGGAGTCCTAAGATACTGGCCATTGGGGGCTGCTGCGATGGGACTTGGAGTCCTAAGACACTGGCCATTGGGGGCTGCTGCGATGGGACTTGGAGTCCTAAGACACTGGCCATTGGGGGCTGCTGCGATGAGTTTTGGAGTCCTAAGACACTGGCCATTGGGGGCTGCTGCGATGGGACTTGGAGTCCTAAGACACTGGCCATTGGGGGCTGCTGCGATGGGTTTTGGAGTCCTAAGACACTGGCCATTGGGGGCTGCTGCGATGGGACTTGGAGTCCTAAGACACTAGCCATTGGGGGCTGCTGCGATGGGTTTTGGAGTCCTAAGATACTGGCCATTGGGGGCTGCTGCGATGGGACTTGGAGTCCTAAGACACTGGCCATTGGGGGCTGCTGCGATGGGACTTGGAGTCCTAAGACACTGGCCATTGGGGGCTGCTGCGATGGGTTTTGGAGTCCTAAAATACTGGCCATTGGGGGCTGCTGCGATGGGTTTTGGAGTCCGATGGTCCTGGTGATTGGGGGCTTTTGCGATGGGACTTGAAGTCCTACGACCCTGGCCATTGGGGGATGCTGGGGGATGCTGCGATGGGACTTGGAGTCCTAAGACACTGGCCATTGGGGGCTGCTGCGATGGGATTTGGAGTCCGATGCCCCTGGCGATTGGGGGGTTCCTGCCATGGGATTTGGAGTCCTACGACCCTGTCGATTGGGGGCTCCTGCAAGGAGATGCGGGAATAGAGAGGAGGGGGTTTGCGCAAGCCCCTCCCCTGACCCGCTTCTTTAGAAGAGCCGGAAGCATTAGGGGAGGGGGCTTTGCGCATCCCCCCTCCCCCGAAGCCCCGCGCCTGCTTACAGCAGCCTCAGATCGCCAGGGGCGTCGGACTCCAACTCCCATCCCAGCCCTCTGCACATGCTCAGAGGCCAGGGTGATGCTTGCAAAGGAGAGAGGCGAGAGGCACTGGGATTGGTTAGAATCGGATGAAGCTTGGCTTTGGAAAGGGAGGGAGGGGTGGGAACAAGCGAAAGTGAAAGCCCCAGAGAGTGACGCAACCAAGAAAAGTTTTGCAGTGTTCCACGGCCCCTCCCCCTCGGGAAAGTTGAATTGGGATCAAGGCACCTGACTTAATTCGCTTGGCTTATGCATCATAATGCTGTAAGCCGCCCGGAGTTACCTGTGGGTGAGGTGGGCTGCCCTATGCATTTGCGTGCGTGGGAGAGAGAAAGAGTGTGAAAGAGAGAGAGAGAGAAAATTATATTAACTAGATAGATCAGTGTTTCTCCACCTTCTCCAGCAAGGCTGGCTGGGGAATTCTGGGAGTTGAAGTCCACACACTTTCAAGTCTCCAAGGTGGAGAAACACTAAGATAGATGATGATAAGATGAAAGAGAGAGACAGACAGACAGACAGACCATAACTAGATAGACAGATAGGCAGGCAGACTGATGGATGGATGGATGGATGGAGAGAGAGAGGATATGTATAATCAATCTCTCCCTCTTTCTCATCTCCCTCTCATTTATTTCAGTGTTTCTCCACTTTGGTGACTTGAAAATGTCTGGACTTCAGCTCCCACTTTTATTGGGTGATTTTAAGGTGATCTTCTAATTTTGTAAAGGCCAAAATCCCTGCTTGGTCTGTCCTCATTCTCTCCCTCTCCCTTCCTCCTTTCCTTCCTTCCTTCCTCCCTCCCCCACCCTTCCTCCCCCCCCCTCCCTCCCCTTCCATGTTATTCTGTCTTGAAGGACATTAAATGGAGGCTGGTCTTCATCTAGGACCAAAACAGGAAATATCTTAAACTCCTAAAACAGCAAGTTTGGAAGACACACTAAAGATCATGTAGTCCAGCCCTGTGCCTAAAGGCAGAAAGTCAAGAAAGCCTCCAGTCTCCACCGAAGCTGGCTAGAGAATTCTGGGAGTTAGGGGGAGGCATAGTTGAGAAAAATTGTTCTGTATTTTGCAGGATCCAATCCGAGTCGGTCCCCAGACCTTACTTTTCTGTAAGCTACAATTTGATTTAATCTTCTCTTTGAGACACACACACACACACACACAGAAATATTCTGCCTTAAGGGTCCCTTGCCTGCATTTCTGGGGAATTGACATTTTATAATGTTGGAAGAGATGTCCCTCTGGGTTCAGTTCCAAGTGGGGAAAAAGACACTGGAAACACGGAGACTACTTGGAAAGATGGTTTTTAATAGTGGACAGGACCACATGGTTTGAGATCCTGGGGAGAAAAGGGGGAGAGATGCTGAAAGTGCTGGGTTTTATGCCCTCTCTGGGCTTTTGAATTTGAGCTTGTGTTCTGATTGGTTGTCAGACTCCCAGGGGTCCATGCAGGGGCATCTGTAGGCTGCCCTGAGTCCCAAGCTTGGTTGACTCTTGCTGGGTGATGATGTAAGGAAGGAGCTTTGGACAATTCCTCCTATGGCTTTGCTTGAAGGAGGTAGACCTTTGTTGTGTAGAATAGACTGGCCCAGGCCTTAATGGCCCATCGGCAAAGGTGGGGTACGACTGCGTTTCTGCCTCCCTTTTAGGGGGAAATATTCTGCCCTTTTAATATTTCCTAAAATATTTCATTTTCCAGGAGAGGGGTGGGTTTTAACTTCCTGCAGTAAAATAATAACTTGTTGTAGCCACGAGAGTTAAGATACGAGCGGTGAAATCGATCGAGCGCTACAACATTTGCAAAGCGACCGCAACATAACAGGAAGCAGGAAAGACGGCGGGGTGGCAAACAAGATGCACGTCAAGTAGTTTTCCGATTCCTCTCCTTCGCTCTCCCCACCCACCTAGGGCCCATCTTGTGACCGTTTTCTTTGCCGCTGCACTTTTTGTCACCCTTCTTCAGTAGACCACAACCTACTTCTGGCTAAGCTGGGAAAAAGTGGGACTGACAGCATTCTCATTAGATGGATTTGTAACTGGCTGACAAACCATACTCAATGAGTAGTCTTTAATGGCAGGGCCATCTTAACAGCATTATGGGTCTCCGGCAAAGCAGTCTACTGGGGCCCCTACGACAACTCATGGGAATAAAAATGTAAATGGTTGATAAAATTAAACATATATTTAATAAAGTAGAATAGAGTTGGAAGGGACCTTGGAGGTCTTCTAGTCCAACCCCCAGCCTAGGCAGGAAACCCTACACCACTTTAGTCAAATGGCTATCCAACATCTTCTTAAAGATTTCCAGTGTTGGAGCATTCACAACTTCTGGAGGAAACTTCTGTTCCACTGATTAATTGTTCTCACTGTTAGAAAGTTTCTCCTTAATTCCAGGTTGCTTCTCTCCTTGATTACTTTCCACCCATTGACTCAGAATAGAGCTGGAAGGGACCTTGGAGGTCTTCTAGTCCAACCCCCTGCCTAAGCAGGAAACCCTACACCACTTCAGACAAATGGCTATCCAACATCTTCTTAAAGACTTCCAGTGTTGGGGCATTCACAACTTCTGGAGGCAAGTAGTTCCACTGGTTAATTGTTCTCACTGTCAGGAAATTTCTCCTTAGTTCCAGGTTGCTTCTCTCCTTGATTAGTTTCCACCCATTGCTTAGGTGCTTTGGAGGGTAGCTTGACTGCCTCTTCTTTGTGGCAACCCCTGAGATATTGGAAGACTGCTATCTTGTCTCCCCTAGTCCTTCTTTCTATTAAACTAGACATACCCAGTTCCTGCAACCGTTCTTCGTATGTTTTAGTCCCCAGTCCCCTAATCCTCTTTGTTGCTCTTCTCTGCACTCTTTCTGGAGTCTCCACATCTTTTCTACATCGTGGCAACCAAAACTGAATGCAGTATTCCAAGTGTGGCCTTACCAAGGCAATATAAAGTGGTATTAAGACTTCACGTGATCTTGATTCTCTCCCTCTGTTGATGCAGCCTAGAACTGTGTTGGCTTTTTTGGCAGCTGCTGCACACGGCTGGCTCATATTTTGCATGTTAGTATTAATTTAAAAATGCAGTAAAATGTAATAAATACGTTGCTGCATTGATATGATACAAGGTGCATTGAAGGGTTAACATACACAGATTAGTATGGGCCCCCTATCCATCAGGCACATGCGTTAAGACAGCCCTGGTTAATGGTACCACATCCACATGGAGGGAAGCAAGCAGTGGGGTACCACAGGGCTACGTCTTCATTGTATCTTCATAAATGGCTCAGATGAAGGAATAGAAGGGGAACTCATCAAATTCGCCGATGACACTAAACTGGCAGGAATAGCCAACACCCCACAAGACAAACTCAAGACCCAGAAAGATCTTGACAGATTTGAACAATCCAACAACGTGAAATTTAATGTGGAGAAAAGAAAGGTTTTACGCCTGGGCAGGAAAAACCAACGGTACAAGTACAGAGTTAGGGCAAAACCTGGCTCAAAAACAGTCACTGTGAGAGGGGACCTTGGAGTCCGAGTTGATGATCATTTAAAGGTGAGCCAGCCGTGTGCGGCAGCAGCCAAAAAAGCTAATATAATCCTGGGTTGCATAAACACAGGCATAGAATCAAAATCACAGGAAGTATTATGTAGTACCACTTTACAAAGCCTTGCTAAGGGCCACACCTGGAATCCTGCATCCAATTTTGGTCACCACATTACAAAAAAGATGCTGAGACGTTGGAAAGAGTGCAGAGAAGAGCAACAAAGATGGTGAGGAGACTGGAGACTAAAGCATGTGAAGAACGGTTGCAGGAACTGGGTATGTTTAGCTTAAGAGAAAGAAGGACCAGGGGAGACACGATAGCAGTGTTCCAATATCTCAGGGGTTGCCCCAAAGAAGAGGGAGTCAAGCTATTCTCCAAGGCACCTGAGGGCAGAACAGGAAGTAATGGGTGGAAACTAATCAAGGAGAGAAGCAACTTAGAACAGAGGAGAAACTTCCTGACAGTCAGAACAATTAATCAGTGGAACAGAAATTGCCTCCAGAAGTTGTGAATGCCCCAACACTGGAGATTTTCAAGAAGAGACTGGACAGTCACTTGTCTGAAATGGTATAGAGTCTCCTGCTTGAGGGGGGGGGGGTTTGGACTAGATGACCTACAAGGTCCCTACCAACTCTATTCTGATTCTAAATTCTAAATTGTTCTTAGCTCCATTGGTGTTACTTCCTCCGGTGGGGAGGTCTCATCCCGGAGGAGGGGGGAAATACGTTATTGTCCCCCATTTCCTTAGGAGGAAATTAGGGGTGCAGCAGGGACAGGGCACGGAGAGGAATTGGCACCAGGATAGCAAGTATGCCACTCCAGCTGTTTGCTGGCTCCAGGATGGGGTGGAGAACGGTTCAGCTCAGCAGGGAAGGAAGGAGGGGACAGCCCTTCATTTCTTCTGTGATCTGGCTTACTTTTTAAAATTAAGAGTTCTCAAATCCAATGGCTGAAAAGCCCGCTTTTAAAATTACAATACAATACAATAGCAGAGTTGGAAGGGACCTTGGAGGTCCTCTAGTCCAACCCCCTGCCTAGACAGGAAACCCTATACCGTTTCAGACAAATGGCTATCCAACATCTTCTTAAAGACTTCCAGTGTTGGGGCATTCACAACTTCTGGAGGCAATTTCTGTTCCATTGATTAATTGTTCTAACTGTCAGGAAATTTCTCCTCAGTTCTAAGTTGCTTCTCTCCTTAATTAGTTTCCACCCATTGCGTCTTGTTCTACCCTCAGGTGGCTTGGAGAATAGTTTGACTCCCTCTTCTTTGTGGCAACCCCTGAGATATTGGAAGACTGCTATCATGTCTCCCCTAGCCCTTCTTTTCATTAAATTAGACCTACCCAGTTCCTGCAACCGTCCATCGTATGTTTTAGTCTCAAGCCCTTTGATCTTCTTTGTTGCTCTTCTCTGCACTTTGTCCAAAGTCTCCACATTTTTTTTTGCAATGCGGTGACCAACACTGGCTTTATAAAGCCACACTAATACTTCATGTGATTTTGATTCTATGCAATCTAGGATATATTCGGGGTTTTTTTTGGCTGCAGTCACACACTACAAACTCATGTTTAAGTGATTGTATTCTATTAAGACTCTTCCTCTTTGCTTTTTTTTCCAGGGTCTCAACATCTTTTTTATATTGTGAGGAGTTGACCCAAACAGAACGCAATACACAGGCTTTGGGTGTGCAGCAGTGGTGTAATAGTTAGAGCGCAGTACTGCAGGCGACTTCTGCTGACTGCCGGCTGCCTGCAATTTGGCAGTTCGAATCTCACCAGGCTCAAGGTTGACTCAGCCTTCCGTCCTTCCGAGGTGGGTAAAATGAGGAACCCAGATTGATGGGGGCAAATATGTTGACTCTATAAACCGCTTGGAGAGGGCTGTAAAAGCACTGGGAAGCGGTGTATAAGTGCTATTGCTATTTAGCCATTGTCTGGAGGTTTTTGACACACCGCCTGTAACCCTCGCTGGCAACTCCAGCCATTCATGGACGCTGCCTTCCCAGCAGTTCTACTGGCGATAGAAAACCAGGTTCCCTCCTTGGGACCAAGAAGCCTTTAAGGCAGTGTTTCTCAACCTTGGCGACGTTAAGTCCTGTGGACTTCAACTCCCAGAATTCCCCAGCCAGCACAGCTGGCTGGGGAATTCTGGGAGTTGAAGTCCACAGGACTTAACGTCGCCAAGGTTGAGAAACGCTGCTTTAAGGGAAGCATTTCCGCCCAGGATTAGCCAACGGACGTGGCCTCAGCTACTTCGCTGACCTTGGACTGTGGGAAAACCAGAAAAATTGGAGAGATTTTCAGGAAATGTCGGTCAGCGGAAATGGGAAACGGAGGAGCATCCTGTGAGAGTTGCTCCGTGTGGGATTTCAAGCGGATTTCCTACGCTGCCTCCCAGTCCCGTGACCTCTGCTTGCCAAGTGCAATCCAGTTCATCCTCAACGTACGACCACAATTGAGACCCGGATTTTTGTCGGGACAAGGAGTTTGCTTCGTGCTCTCGGGAAGCCTCGGTCAGAACAGAGTTTACCTAAGGGTAGTGAAACAAAACCTCCAGGTTTAAGAGCAGTCTACCCGTGAGTTCTGCGGAGATGAGGCGGGAGCACCTTTTCTCCTACCACGGATCCTCCAAGGGAGGTTGTTAACAATGAAAGTTTTCCAGCTGTGCACACCTGTGGCTAGGAGGACTTCAACTCGCAGAATCGAGGGGCGGCGCCTAGGAGTAGAGCCTTCTCTGTGGCGGGCCCAGCCCTGTGGAATGACCTCCCTCCGGATATTAGGACTACCTCTGACCTCCGCTCCTTCCGTGTAAAGCTCAAGACCCACCTATTTCAAGTAGCTGGCCTGGCTTAACTATAGTCTGAACATATCGCTCCTGACGGGTTTTTATTTTTGTAATTTTATTTAATTTATTTAGGGGATTTTAATATTGTGATTTTAACTGTTTCCATCCATTTGTCCACCTCCTCTTTGTATACGTCTTTGTATACGTCTTTGTATATGTCTATATTATATGTATGTTTGTCTATACTTGTATTTTTATGTTTTTATTGTACGCCGCCCCGAGTCCTTTGGGAGAGGGTGCGGCTAAGAAATAATAATAATAATAATAATAATAATAATAATAATAATAATAATAATAATAATAATAATAATAATAATAATAATATTATTATTATTATTATTATTATTATTATTATTATTATTATTATTATTATTATTATTATTATTATTATTATTATTATTATTATTATTATTATTAATTCCCCAGCCAGCGACATGCGCTGGCTGGGGAATTCTGCGACTTGAAGTCCACCGACCTTAAAAGTCGAGAAATTTTGGCCCTTAAGAGCTTTTGGTGAATCTGAATTCACATCTCCCTCTTTGGCTGGACACCCTGCACCCAGGAGGTTTGGAAAACGGCGGGGGTCGCTGAGACGATGGTACCCCACGGATGGGGGGCATTCTCCGGCAAAATGGGAGACAGCTGCTCTTCCTTGTCATCTTCGCCTGGGCAGCCTGTCCGGTTCCTTCTGCCAAGCCTGGACAAGACCACCGAGGCAACCAGCAGCACGCCAGCAACGGCGCACAGCGCCACCCCGATGGCTCGGGAGATGCCCAGGGCACCGTTGTACTCTACGGCTCGCTGGTCCAGCACCACAAACTCGGCTTCACCGATGTCTTCCAACTTGGAGGGCAGGAGGGACCCCGTGGCTACAGCCGCCAGGCCGGTCAGCAACAGCAGAGTCGCGACTGAAAGCATCACCTTGACAGGAGAAAACAGAATGAGAGATACGGTAGCATCCTTGCGCACTAATTCCAAATAACGCTGCTGCAATGGTAATTTTGCAGGTAGTCCTCAACTTACGACCACAAAGCAGCATAACATTCCCATTATTAAGTGAGCTCTGCCCCATTTTGCAATCTTTCTTGCCACCTGTTCTGACCGAGGCTTCCCGAGAGCGTGAAGCAAACTCCTTGTCCCCTCCTTGTCCCGACAAAAACAACTTTAATTGGCTGTGAATTCTGCTCATTCCCATCCAGCAAAGTCTTTCAAGGGAGGATTTACGGTCACAGACCTTCTCTGGCTTGGAGAGCTGCCAGGCCGATATCTGCAGAACTTGGCCAGGAGTCTGGGAGAGTCACGAACCAATGAAGCGAACTAATAGTCTCCTGCAAACTCCACTCCCCTTTCGCTCCTCTTTTATTTCCTCTGGGAGGGGCCATTCATCGTCCACCTGTGGCCTTCCTCCCAAGTCGACCCCTGTTCTTTAGCTGTTCCCTTCGTCTGGCAGCTCTGCACATGCGCACACTGGCAACAGGCTCCAGCTGTTCTTCTGCCTCACTGCTGTCTGACTCTGAAGGCAGCTGAAAAGTGGCATACGGCCCTGGCCCCCTCTGTACCTCCAACACAGAGCCCTCGTCCGAGCCTTCCCCAGACTCCAGGACTGGCCCATCTTCCTCCCCAACCTCCTCGCTGTCCGAATCTGCTGCCAGCTCCACTGGCGGGTCAGAGCAAAGCCAATCACTGCAGTTGTTAAGTGGGTTGTGCAGTTGTTACAAGAACCTGGCTTCTCCCTCCGCCTTTGCTTGTCTGAAGGTCGCAAAATAGGATCTCATGACCTCAGGATACAGCAACCATGATAAATACGTGCCAGTTGCCAAGCATCTGAATTTTGATTGCAAGACCAGGGGGATGCTACAATGGTCGTAAGTGTGGAAAACAGTCATAAATCACCTTTTTCACTGTTGTTGCAGCTGTGAATGCCCACTAAACAAATGTTTAAAGGATTACCTGTATTAATAAACTAATTTATCAAACTGGGCCTGGCATTCTGGCTAAGCCCAATATTAAACTAATCAAGGTTCAACTTCTGGAGGCAACTTCTGTTCCACTGATTAATTGTTCAAACTTCCTGACAGTGAGAACAATTAACCAGTGGAACAGAAGTTGCCTCCAGAAGTTGTGAATGCCCCAACACTGGAAGTCTTTAAGAAGATGTTGGATAACCATTTGTCTGAAACGGTATAGGGTTTCCTGCCTAGGCAGGGGGTTGGACTAGAAGACCTCCAAGGTCCCTTCCAACTCTGCTATTGTATTGTATTGTATTGTATTGTATTGAATTGTATTGTATTGAATTGTATTGTATTGTATTGTAAGGTTACTACTAACCAAGTTTAGTGTGTTGCAGAAAAGCAGCTATTAACTCTTTCAGTGTCCGAAAGGCAACTGGACTTCCTTCTTTTTTCTTTGAAGACATTTCAGTTCTCATCCAAGATGCTTCTTCAGTTCTGACAGGAAAGATTTATATTCCTTGTAAGCAGCTGGTCGTTTGTCCAGTTGCCTCCTAAAAAAAGCACCTTTGGGACAACCGTGACCTGGATGTCGGAGAATCTCCATAGGTTTTCAGCTATGGCAATTTGGGATGAATGGTGTGGGAGCAGTAACGGATTTCCAGAGGGAAAACTGCAGGCTATACAGGAACCATTTGCCCCACTCAAGTGACTCTGAGGACACAGATAAATCTCCAAGTGGCCTCAATGACCCTCTAAAACAGTGATGGCGAACCTTTTTTGGCTTGCGTGCCACAAGTGGGGGGAGCGCATGGGGGTCGTGTGCGGGCATGCCGCACCCATAATGCAACGTGCGACACCCCCCCCAGTGTGCATGTGTGCACAACACGCGACCCCCCCCATTTTACATGCTTTTTTCGCCCTCCCCAGGCTCCAGAGGCTATATAGGAGCCTGGGGAGGGCGAAAAGAGCCTCCCCCCCCCGGAGGCCCTCCGGAGGCTTCAGGGACCGTCCGGAGGCTTCCCTGAAGCCTTCGGAGCGCTTAAAACCACCCTCTGAGCAACCCGGAAGTCACTTCCGGTTTGCTCGGAGGGTGGTTTTAAGCGTTCCGAAGGCTTCAGGGACAGTCCCTGAAGCCTCCTGGGGGGCGGAGGAGGCTCTTTTCACCCTCCCCAGGCTCCTATAAAGCCTCTGGAGCCTGGGGAAGGGGAAAATGGCTTTTAAAAAGGTGAACTCAGCTGGCCAGCGCGCGCATTTGCGCTGGCCAGCTGACAGGGCAGCACCTCGCGTGCCCTGACAAATGGCTCTGCGTGCCACTTGTGGCACGCGTGCCATAGGTTCGCCATCACTGCTCTAAAAGGATGCAAATGACCAGCTGTCTGCAAGGAGTATCAATCCTTCCCTTCACCCTCCAGTTAGAGAAGAGGAAGCTTCTTGGATGAGAAGCGAAACGTCTTCCAAGAAAAACCACGAAAGTCCAGCTGCCTCCTGAAAATAGCATCTTGGGGACAACCGTGACCCGGATGACGGAGAATCTCTACGCTCTCTTTCAGTGAGCCGATTGGCTGAGTTGTGTGAATGCAGCGCTTTGGGGGTGGGTGAAGGCTGTGTGTGAAGAATTTGCCCTTCCATGCACAATCCGCTTCTCAGAATCCTTCTTACCCTCCTACCCTGAAACCCGTCTTAAATAAAAGCATTTTTGGCTGGGGAATTCTGGGAATAGAAGTCCACACATCTCGAAGTGGTCAAGGATGTGAAACCCTGACCTTAAGATGCACTCCTGGCCTGCAGGTGGCACCAGAGCCAACCCAGAGGCTGACCAATGGGCTCCAGATGTGTCTGAGCAGAAAGGGGAAGGGGCTGTCAATCACCCCTCCCTCCAATTGCTCAAAAGCCCTATGCAGCCTTCCGGAATACATTCGGCTCCGTGGGTTTCCCACTTAGCCGCCTTTCCAGAGGCAAAACCCACTTATCTTTGCTATCGGTTCGGGACCAATGTGAGCGCATGTGGCACCTCCGTGCATGCACAGCAGTGGTGGGTCCCTACCGGTTCGGACTCGTTCGGCTGAACCGGTAGTGGTTTGGCGGCCTGGGTCGCTGGAACCGGCAGTGACCAAGGCAGGGGTGGGTTTCAACTTTTTTTTCTACCGGCTCTGTGGGTGGGGCTTATTTTGTGGGCGTGGCTTGGTGGTCATGTCACCAGGTGGGCGTGGCCAACTTGTAAAATGTGGTGAAACTCACTTAACAACGCTCTTGCTTATGTTGGGCTCAATTGTGGTCATAAGTTCTCTTTCATTCCTTCTTTCTTCCTTCTTTCTTTTTTCTTTTTAGTGTGTCTCTCTCCCTCTTTCTTTCTTTCTTTCTTTCTTTCTCTTTCCTTTTTTCTTTCTCTTTTTGTCTTTCCTTTTTTTCTCTCTCTTGCTCTCTTTCTCTCTCTTTTTTCTCTCCCTTCCTTCCTTTCTCTTCCTTTCTCTCTTCCTCTTTCTCTTTCTTTCTCTCTGTTCCCCCCTCTCTCTCTTACACACACCCACACACCCACACCGGTGGTAGGTTCCGGATCCTGTTGCAACCGGTAAGATTGCAACGGGACCCGGCCTCCTCCACATGAATGCACGCAGCTCGCGCAGCATGCGTCCTACCTTCCAGCAACGCCTCCGTGAGCCTTTGCGACGCTCCGGCTGCTCAGCGGAGTGTTGCGCAGGCTCTGTATGCGCTGTGCGCGGAAGCACCAAAGACTTTAAAGACAGGTAAGGAACGCTCCAAACAGGCAACCAATACCGCCTGCAACCCACCACTGATAGACAGCCAGAGAGACACGCCCCTTCCAGACCTGCCACGCCCCCGAACCGGTTCTCCATCTTGTTTTTTGCTTCTGCGCATGCGCCGAATAATTTTTATTGCACCGCATGCCCACGAGTGAACCAGCTAGTAGTGCCTGCATGAACCCACCCCCAATGCACAGTACCTCCTGTACATGCGCAGAGCATCAAAAAGGTAAGGTAAGCGAACAGCAGGGGGGGAAATCTGCTCTTCCAGGTGATTTATATTAGCTAGAAATAAACCATGTGTCACAGCTGATTGTTGGAAAAACTGGTTCACCCTAACGGGTTTCATTTATTTTGCTACCGATTTGGGTCTGAACTGGTAGCATTTCACCCTTGCGCCTGACCTAGAGCAGGGGTGGTCTCCAAACTTGCCCACTTTAACCCAAAGGTGCTTTTTTCCCCCAGAGGCAACTGGACTTTCTTGTTTATTTCTCTTTTAGGGGAAATAGTCTGCCTTTTTAATCTTTCCTAAAATATTCCATTCTCCTAGGAAAGGGGTGCGTGCTAACTTTCTACAGGATAGTGAGACGTTCTATACATTTAATAAATGAAACAATCTTCCCCACTTGCAATCTGAGTGCGGCGGGAAGGCACTCTGTATGTGCTCAGAGAACAGAGCCAGGTTCCTAGCTCCTGGGTGAAACGCTCACCTTCCAGAAGACGGAGGTCCGGCCACCCTTGGTGGGAGACGTAGCAGCGTCTTCAAAATTGCCCTCGGAACGGGCGCTGGTACAATCCTCGTAGAACAGATGCAGGTACGAGCGGACGCCGTACCACTTGCCCTTCTCCATGTTTGGACCTCGCTGGCAGCCACACGTGGCCTCTCCGTCCGTGGCCATCAGTCCTGGAAAGAGAAAGTGTTTTGACCCAGGTTTCCTTAAAAAGGAAGAAGTAAGAGTCTTGGTCCCGGCCCAACCCCTTTTATCTACACGACTGTGGATTCCTTTCATTCACAGTCCACAAGGCTTGGCAAACAGTCTTTCCGAGGAATGTTTATCCACACGAACCTTATCTCATCTGGAGAGCTGCCAGGTAACGAGTGTCCAAACACAGGGCAAGGCAAAACTTGGACAGAGTCTCTTGGAGTCACAAAGAGAACTTTCCACTCTTGAAATGACCGAAGGAACGAACTGTTTCCTGCAAAAGCCCCCTCCCCCATTCGCCCCTCTTTTGTTCCCTATGGGAGGGGCCAATCACCTCCACGGTGTGGCTTTACTCCCAAGTCGACCCTGTTTTCTTAACTGTTCTCGCCTTCTGGCAGCTCTGCACATGCGCACACTGGGAACAGGCTCCAGCTGTTCTTCTGCCTCACTGATGTCTGACTCTGAAGGCAGCTGATAACTGGCATACGGCTCTGACCCCCTCTCTGCCTCCGACACAGAGCCCTCCTCAGAGCCTTCCCCAGACTCCAGGACTGGCCCAGGTTCCTCCCCAACCCTCCTCACTGTCAGACTCTGCTGCCAGCTCTGATGGCCGCTGATGGGCCACAAGAGAAAGTGGACATGTCAGACTGGATTACACAGAATTATAGGGAGCCCTCGGTTTACGACCACTATCAAGTCCAAAGTTTCCACTGCTATGCAAGAAAGTTAAGTGAGTTTTGCCCCATTGTATTACCATTCTTGCCACAGTTGTTAAGTGAATCACTGCAGTTAGTAGCAAAGTTGTTAAGGGAATCAGGCTTCCCCCCCCCCTGACTTTTCTTGTTAGAAGTTCGCAAAAGATGATTGTGTGAACTCGGACACGGCAACCGTCATAAATGTGGGTCAGCCATCCGGTATCTGAATGTAAGTCAGGTGACCATGGGGATGCTGCAATCGTCATAAGTATGAAAAATGGTCATAAGTCGCTTATTTCGGTGTCGTCTTAACTTTCAAATGGTCACTAAATGAATTGTTGTACGTCAAGGACTAGCGGTACGTTGAATCCCAGGGTTGGAAGGGACCTCGGAGGTCTTCTAGTCCACCTCCCCTGCTCAAGCAGGAGACCCTTACAGAATTACAGAATAACAAGAGTTGGAAGGGACCTTGGAGGTCTTTTAGTCCAGCCCCCTACTCAAGCAGGAGACCCTTATGGAACGACAGAATAACAGAGTTGGAAGGGACCTTGGAGGTCTTCTAGTCCAGCCCCCTGCTCAAGCAGGAGACCCTTACAGAATAACAGAATAACAGAGTTGGAAGGGACCTTGGAGGTCTTCTAGTCCAACCCCCTGCTCAAGCAGGAGACCCTTACAGAATTACAGAATAACAAGAGTTGGAAGGGACCTTGGAGGTCTTCTAGTCCAACCCCCTGCTCAAGCAGGAAACCTTTACAGAATTACAGAATAACAAGAGTTGGAAGGGACCTTGGAGGTCTTCTAGTCCAGCCCCCTACTCAAGCAGGAGACCCTTACAGAATAACAGAATAACAAGAGTTGGAAGGGACCTTGGAGGTCTTCTAGTCCAACCCCCTGCTCAAGCAGGAAACCTTTACAGAATTACAGAATAACAAGAGTTGGAAGGGACCTTGGAGGTCTTCTAGTCCAGCCCCCTGCTCAAGCAGGAGATCTTGTACCATTCCAGACAAATGGCTGTCCAGTCTCTTCTTGAAAATCTCCAGTGATGAAGCACCCACAACTTCTGGTGGCAAGTTGTTCCACTGGCTAATTTTTCTCACTGTTAGGAAGTTTCTCCTTATTTCTAGGTTGGTTCTGTATTTGATGCTTGTTTATCATCTGTTTGACAACAGCACCGTAAAGTATGATTTATGGCCACCCTTAACTATCACAATCACCCCAAGTTCTCTTCATCAACATTTCAGCATTTAGCAACTGGCGTTAATTTACAACGGTTTCACTGTCCGAGTCACTGGTTGCCATTCTTAGCAGATCTCTGACAAGCAAAACGGGGGAATCCTAATGACCCCATGATAAGCTTAACAATGACTCGACTCATTTAACGACTGCACGATTCACTTAACAACCGTGGCAAACTAGGTCAGTGATGGCGAACCTCTGTCAGAAATGATGTAGGTGCCAAATAGGATCCAAAAGTAAATCGGAGTCCAAGGTAAAGGATTCCTCAAAGTTCCAATTGATGAAGAGAGCCATGTTGGCACATCTGGGAAAACCCGAATCTGAAAACTTCCCGGTTTTCCCCACTCAGTTGAAAGGTCAAGATCTTGCCCCCCCACACCCACAAGCCCATCCCATGGTCCAATCTCCCACTGCCACGCTGGCAGCTTTCACCCATCCAGTTCTGGTGAAATGCAGAGGTGCAAAGACAAAGGATGACCTTGGATTTCTAGAAAGAATATTGTTATGGCTACCTATCATCTAACTTTGTACAATCCCACCTCCCGTTTTCCCATCATAGAAAATGCACAGCAGAATAAAGGAAAGTGTGGTAGGCCAACGACCCAAAAGGAAAGAGGGCTGCAGGCCTGACAGTAGGACTTAAATCACGCGTGCCAGAAGTGGCATGCAGCACATGTACTGCCACCAGCTGCACTTCTGGTTTCCGGCACTGATCTCCAAGCGTGCCGGAGCCCCGGAAATCTGAAGACCAGCTGGCTGATACACATGCCGGAACCCAGAAGTCCAGATGTAAATGCGCGCACTGCCCAGCTGGATTGGAGGATTATTTATATTTTCCACGGAAGAAAGTAGGGAGTCATTTCCTTAGGAAAGGAGGGAGGTTTTCTTTTTCTTCATACGTTACTTTTTCTTGCAATTCTTTTCTTATTCTCTCTTATTCCCTCCCTCCTCTTTTGTTGTTAATAAAAATTATTTGGGGGGGAGGGGAAAGATTCCCCAGTCATCTGTCAAGACTCGAACCCAGGACCATCAACCTGTGGTACGGAAGAGGGTCTGCCCACCCCCCACCCCCAAAAGAGGCAGGAGAAGTCTGAAAAATGATGAGGCTCATGCCACAGGCGTTTCCTTCAAAATTGGGGCTCCCTTGCACCCCTTGGAATCAGAAGCTGGTTTTGGGTACGCAGAAAACGGGCACACCCTCCCTGTGGGTGACCAACTCAGTGCATCCCTGCCCTGCCCCTCCCCCCCCACGCCTATCCGTGAAGCCTGCCTGCGCAGCTGGCTGGTCCTGGGCTGGCAGCATCCTCTTTTTCTGATTGGCCGTTGCCATGGGAACTGCCTCCATACAGATGAGGAGGGATGGTGGCAGTCAGCCATCCTTGCCTTGCCTCGGTCTGCAAAGAAGCCGGACTGGTGGCAAGAGGAGGCTGAGGCCTGGAAGAGGGAGGGAGGGAGGGAGGGAGGAAAGGAAGGAAGGAAGGAAGGAAGGAAGGAAGGAAGGAAGGAAGGAAGGAAGGAAGGAAGGAAGGAAGGAAGGAAGGAAGGAAGGAAGGAAGATCTATGCAATTGTAAAACAATTGTAAAGACAATCCATCTTTCTCCTTCCTTTCTCCCTCTCTTTTCCCTCCCTCTTCTTCTTTCCTCCCTTCCTCCTTTCCCTTCTCTCCCTCCCTTGTTCCTTCCTCCTTCAATCTATCTCTCCTTCCCTCCCTTTTTCTCTTTCTGTCTGTCTTTCTTTCTTTTTCTCTCTCTCTTCTTCTTCCCTCCCTCCCTCCTTTCTTTACTCCCTCCCTCTGTTCCTTCCTTCCTTCTTCCCTCCCTCCCTTTTTCTTTCTCTCTCTCTTTCTTCTTCCCTCCCTCCCTTCCCTCTCTCCCTTCATTCCTCTTTCCTCCCTCCCTCTGTTCCTCTTTCTTTCTTTCTTTCTTTCTTTCTTTCTTTCTTTCTTTCTTTCTTTCTTTCTCTTGTTATCATAGCTTTGAATGCTCACTAAATGAATTATTGTAAATCAAGGACTAGCCATACTTGGCCAAGGAACTGGGTTTCACAAAATCTTGCTTGATTAAAGCTTAATCAAAGATAAAACTATCCAGGCTACACTTGACTCCTCCTCATGTAATGTCTCCACAACACACGGACAGGTTCGGCAAGGGTCCCATCCCCCTGCTCCAGACCCCTCAAGGCCAACTTGGAGTGAAAGCAGCCAAGAAAAGAAAGAAATTTCAAACCCATTTTGGAACCAGACCAGGTGTAGGACATCCATTTTCCTCCACTCCTCCACAAATTCCCTCTGCACATATTCCTGCTGGGTGGAGGGATGGATGGCCAGGTGGGTGGGTAGATAGGTAGACAGATGAGATAGAGATGATAGAACATAGATGATAGATAGATGGATGGATGGATGGATGGATGGATGGATGGATGGATGGATGGATGGATGGATGGATGGATGGATGGATTGATGGATGGATGAATAGATAGATGAGAGAGAGAGATTGATGATAGGTAGGTAGGTAGGTAGGTAGGTAGGTAGGTAGGTAGATGATAGATAGATAGATAGATAGATAGATAGATGGATGATAGGTAGGTAAGTAGGTGGGTAGGTAGATAGATAGGTAGATAGATGAGAGAGAGAGAGATGGGTGGGTAGGTAGGTAGATAGATAGATAGATAGATAGATAGATAGATAGATAGATAGATAGATAGATAGATAGATAGATAGAATGCATGGATGGATGGACAAATAGACAGAGACAGATGGATAGATGATAGATAGTGTGAATGGATGGATAAATAGACAGACAAAGAGTAGAGTAGGTAAACATAGGTAAACATGTAGGCCAGTCAATAGATGAAGTAGAGAGATGAGATAGCTAACTAGATGGACAGATAAAAAAAGATAGTTAGATGGGTGGGTGGGTAGGTAGGTAGACAGAGCCACATATAGCTACCATATACAGAATCCAGACCCTGGAGAGAAATTATCTTCTTTCTCCAATCCTGGTTGTGTCCCTTTAAACAGATGTTGCCCAAAATGAGCAGCTGCATTTGCTTAAGAAGCTAATACCTCTTTTGGTTTTAATCTGGCTTCAGTTATTTTGTTTTAAACGTTCCAGGCATTGCAAGACCCCCCAATTCAATGGGTTCCTCTCTGCCCTGCAGGGTGAGATGCCCTCACCTGGAGTCACTCAGGAGCCGGGCTCCAAAAGCTGCCTCTGAATAGCCCTGGGCATTTTTCCTGGCCTTTCCATGGCTTTTGAGATCTCCTCTTCCCCAGGGAGCCACCTCTGGCTGAACCTGCCCTCCCTCCCCTACCTTACATGCTGCTCACCTGTGCTGGGGTGCCACCCAAGTCCTCAGTGCCTCATCGGTGGCAAAGTGGGGAGTCCGGGATGTGTCCTTGGCACCTGTTCAGCAGGCAGCTGGCAACCTTGGCTAGCGGTCCTCAACACCAGGCAGCGTAGAAATTCAGGATGTCCTCCTTTTCCAGGTAAGCCAGGTGAGGAGACCAGAGGGCTGGACCGGTCCTCTGCAGGACAGTAAGTGGACAACCGTCCATCGGCTGCGAGAATCGCTGGCCGGAACCCAACGCTGGGAGGCAGGATGGCAAAGCCACCGAGGACGGAGTCTGAGTCACCATCAGAAAGCAGCCAGTGAGTGTCATTTTTCCCTGCCTGTTTGCCGCGCTTCGGTGGGGAGCCATCTCCCCTCCCACCCCCCTGCCTGAGTCATGGCGCCAGGCTCCCCACCTCTGCCAGGCGCCAAGGCAGAAGCCTCCTCCTTCTCCTGGGGATTTGTGGCTCCTGCACGAATCCGGTTAGTGGCTTGCCTTCTGGGCACCCCATGGTTCCGTTTTGGGAATGGTCTAGTGCCCATAAGCTTTGGCTCCCCATAAGCTGCCTGCACATGGATGACAGCCTCTTCCTCTCGCTTTGGAGAGAGGCAGCAGCCTCTTGTAGTAACGCATGCCGCTTCCTTTACACGGGGCTTCTTATGCAGAGTGGAGGTTCCCTCTCGTTGACTTTTTCTGTTTTAATGCTCGGATTGCTTAGTAGAGGCTTGCTTTGTTTCATTTCTTCATTTCTTTCTCTGTCGCCCGCTGTTTCTGTGATCAAGTCAAAGAGGTGAACATATGCACAACGCATCTTCCTCTTTTCCTCACGGCAGCAAGGCACCTGTGAGGTGGGAGAGCAGAGAGAGAAGGACTGGCTCAAAGTTACTCAGCCAGCCTTCAACGTCTAAGGAGGGACTCGAACTCACGGTCTCCTGGTGATTGACCCAAAGTTACCCAGTCAGCTTTCCTGCCTAAGGCGAGACTAGAATTCACCGTCTCCTAGTGATTGACCCAAGGTCACCCAGCCAGCTTTCCTGTTGAATAGGCAAGACTAGAACTCACCGTCTCCTAATGATTGGCCTTGTCACCCAGTTTTCTTTCATGTCTAAGGTGGAACTAGAACTCACCGTCTCCCAGTGATTGGCCTAGTCACCCGGTTTTCTTTCATGTGGCAGAACTAGAACTCACTTTCTCCCAGTGATTGGCCTAGTCACCTGGTTTTCTTTCATGTCTAAGGCAGAACTAGAACTCACTTTCTCCCAGTGATTGGCCTAGTCACCTGGTTTTCTTTCATGTCTAAGGCAGAACTAGAACTCACTTTCTCCCAGTGATTGGCCTAGTCACCCGGTTTTCTTTCATGTCTAAGGCAGAACTAGAACTCACTTTCTCCCAGTGATTGGCCTAGTCACCTGGTTTTCTTTCATGTCTAAGGCAGAACTAGAACTCACCATCTTCTAGCATTTGACCCAAAGTTACCCAGTCAGCTTTCCTGCCTAAGGCGAGACTAGAATTCACCGTCTCCTAGTGATTGACCCAAGGTCACCCAGCCAGCTTTCCTGTCGGATAGGCAAGACTAGAACTCACCGTCTCCCAGTGATTGGTCCAAAGTCATCCAGCCGACTTCCATGGCTAAGGCAGGAGGACTAGAACTCACCCACTCCCAGCTTTCTAGCCTGGTGCCTTAACCACTGGGCTGAACTGTCTCTGATCATGCCACTTGCTAAATCGCAGCATATCCTTTCCTTTCGGTGTCACAAAGCACCCAAGACAGTTTGTAATCACTGCTTCCAAAGCCTTCTTAACCCACGGAGGGGGATCCAGACACCGTTGAGTCCCCTCACTCTTCGGTTTTTATTTTGCATTGCAAAGTCGTGAATTTTTTTCTCATCATGCCAGAGAGGGATGGATGTGGGAAGGCAACACAATACAATACAATAGCAGAGTTGGAAGGGACCTTGGAGGTCTTCTAGTCCAACCCCCTGCTCAAGCAGGATAGAGTTGGAAGGGACCTTGGAGGTCTTCTAGTCCAACCCCCTGCCTAGGCAGGAAACCCTATACCGTTTCAGACAAATGGCTATCCAACATCTTCTTAAAGACTTCCAGTGTTGGGGCATTCACAACTTCTGGAGGCAATTTCTGTTCCATTGATTAATTGTTCTAACTGTCAGGAAGTTTCTCCTCAGTTCTAAGTTGCTTCTCTCTTGATTAATTTCCACCCATTGCTTCTTGTCCTGCCCTCAGGTGCCTTGGAGAATAGCTTGACTCCCTCTTTTTTGTGGCAACCCCTGAGATATTGGAGCACTGCTATCATGTCTCCCCTGGTCCTTCTTTTCATTAAACTAGACATACCTAGTTCCTGCAACCGTTCTTCCTATGTTTTAGTCTCCAGTCCCCTAATCATCTTTGTTGCTCTTCTCTGCACTCTTTCCAGAGTCTCCACATCTTTTCTACATCGTGGTGACCAAAACTGGATGCAGTATTCCAAGTGTGGCCTTATCAAGGCCTTATAAAGTGGTATTAACCCTTCACGTGATCTTGATTTACTCACTCCAACCCCTTGCCCTGGGAGGGAGCTTAAATATTCTGTCCATTATTTGCACACACCTGAATGGACAACCTGTCTTGACAAGTATTAACCCTTCACGTGATCTTGATTCTATCCCTCTAGCAAGTCAGCTTTTCTCTGTATGAGCCTGGCTCTCTTATAGCCTATTTGTGAGGGCCCCTCCCCTCCAGCCGAATGGGACGTTTAGGTACAAACCCTTTCCTCCCCCACTTCCAGTGCATATGTTAGTCACGAAGGTGGGGCTTAAGATGACTCCGCCCCCTTTTAAAAAGATTGGATAATTAAAAGAGGGGCAAGTTGTTCCATCTATTAATTGTTCTAACTTTCAGGAAATTTCTCCTTAGTTCTAGGTTGCTTCTCTCCTTGATTAGTTTCCATCCGTTGCTTCTTGTCCTGCCTTCAGGGGCTTTGGAGAATAGCTTGACCCCCTCCTCTCTGTGGTAGCCCCTCAAATATTGGAACAGTGCTATAAAGTCACCCCTGGTCCTTCTCTTCATTAGATTAGGTAAAGGTTCCCTTTGCACATATGTACTAGTCGTTCCCAACTCTAGGGGGCAGTGCTCACCTCCCAAGAGCCAGTGCTGTCTGAAGACGTCTCCAAGGTCATGTGGCCGGTATGACTCAATGCCGAAGGCGCAGGGAGCGCTGTTGCCTTCCCACCAAAGGTGGTTCCTATTTTTCTACTTGCATTTTTTACGTGCTTTCGAACTGCTAGGTTGGCAGAAGCTGGGACAAGTCACGGGAGCTCCCTCCGTTACGTGGTGCTAGGGATTAGAACCGCTGAACTGCCGATCTTTCTGATCGATAAGTTGAGCGTCTTAACCACTGAGCCACCGCGTCCCCTCATTAGATTAGACCTACCTAATTCCTGCAACCTCCAGCTCCCTAATCATCTTTGTGGGTCTTCTCTGCTCTCTGCACTCTTTCTAAAATCTCCACCTCTTCTTTTTATATCATGGAGACGACAACTGGATGCAATATTCCAATTATGGTCTCACCAGGGCATTGTAAACCGGCATTAACCCTTCACGTGACTTTGATTCTATCCCTCTTATCTCCACAGCCTAGAACTGTGTTGGCTTTTTTGGCTACTGCTGCACACGGCTGGCTCATATTTAAGGGATCGTCCACTTGGAGTTCAAAATCCCTCTCACAGTTACTCCTGTTGTGCCTATTCTATACCTGTGCATTTGGTTTTTTTTTTCCTGCCTCAGCATAAAATCTTAAAATGTCTCACCAGTGAACTGCATCTTCTTGGATAGAAGCCAATGCTCACGTCTGCCAAGATCCTTCTTAACCTTCTAAAGGGTGACACCACCCCAGCGTGGTGTCCCCTGAAAATCTGATAAATTCTCCTTCTATTCCTTTCGGTAGCTCAGGGGTATCTCCTCTGCCAGTCAACTGGGTAGGTGGGGGTTAGGGGGTCAAGATGGGACAGATGCCACCTGCATCACTCTGCCTGCCAGAACGAGGCACGGCAGTGACGTGCGGTGAGGTTTATGGCTGGTGAGGCACCGACCCAGTGGTGGGTTTCAAATTTTTTTTAGACTTGTGGACTTCAACTCCCAGAATTCCACAGCCAAGCATGCTCAGTTCCGATTTAAAGCGACAGCATTTGTTTTTCTCCTTTGCGAAAGAAGATTCCATCTTTCTTTTTCTTTTTCTTCTCCCTTCCCCTCCTTCCTCCCTCTCTCCCTCCCTCCCTCCTCTCTCAAACACACACACACACACACACACACACACACACACAGAAGTTGGATTGGACTACACACACTTTCCCCCAGCCCCGGAAGGATCCAGCCCAGCTTCACTGATTACAGGTTTGAAAAGGCAACGTGGCTCTGCCTGCAATCAAACTACATTTTGAAGTTTGAATTCCTCCCCCTCCCTCCGACCCACACGTACCTTTTCCAGCTGTTTCAGAGAGGATTTCAACTCTGCTCTTGCCTCGGTCCTCTGAAGAAGCCCCGCCCAAATGAGCGCCCTCTACTATGAGGCAGGAGAACTGCGTGCCTCACCTACGTCAGGAGTTTTTGGGCTTTTAACCCTTGCTTAACTCTGCTCGGGTGATTATAAAACGCCTAAAGTCAGACTAGATGAGGCGTGCAGTTCTCCTGCCTCATAGTAGAGGGCGCTTTTTTAGAGGCTTTTTTGAACAGTTAAGCAGGGTCATCCACTAGCTCAGCCTGACCTCAGCTCTCGCCTTTTTCCTTTTACATTTGTTTTTCTTTTCATGATGACAGTGGTGAGGCTGTGCCTCCCCTGCCTCCCCTGACTGCACGTCACTGAGGCACGGGGGGAGGGGGGGACATGCCCCCCCCCCGAGCACCACATTTGCAGCTGGACGGCCTCCCCTGCAGCATTTTGCCAATCAAAACAGGGCTGAGGGTTGCACGCGGCCTGCATATGGCCCATTTTCGGCCTGGATGGCCTCCTGCAGCCCTTTGCTTGTCAAAGCGGGCGTGTGGGGGTGTATGTGCCCCTGTTGTGGCTGCAGGAGGCCACCCAGGCCGAAAATGCGCTGCACCCCCATGGGCTCACCCCCCCCATGCCCCATTTTGCCTGCCAGAGGCACCCCAAGTCAGTCTTCATCTATTTCCAGGCCGGCCCCATGGGGCAGATTTAAGCACCCCACAGGCCAGGTCTGTGACACCCCCCCCCCCCCGGTTTAGATCATTTAGGAAGATGGCGAAGAGCACGGCCCCCAATTTTAATTCTTAAAGTCACCAAGAATGAAGAAACACTGGTTTAAACATAGCGGTTGCTTCAGCATCCTTGCTCACGGGGAAGGTGGCTTCCTTTGGTCCTGAATGTGGTGCGAACGCAACCATTCTTAACCTGGGTTTAGGGTGAAGCACAGGGTGGACGCCGGCCTGCAGAACTAAGCATGATTTCTTAAAGGATAAAGAGGAATCGGTGCACTTCAAGACACGGGGAAGATTTTACAAATGGTTAGAGAAAGACATAGAGAAAAGAAAGTAAGGGGAAGGCATGGAACCCAGACGATACGCCATGAGGTAGAAAAGCGGGGGGAAGAGGGGAAAATGGGGAAGAAAATAATAATATATAAATATATATTCAAACGTAAGATACAAATGGGAGGGGAAAACCATAATCAGGATAGATTTGGGGAAGGAAAGGGAACAAGAAGTGGTATTCAATTATTTTTGGGTCTGCGGAGATTCCACCCCAAGAAAATAAAAATTAAGAGCTGGAAGAGACACCTACAACCATAGAAAAAGAAAGGAGGAGAGGAGAGGAAGAGGAGGGAAGGAAGATAGAGATGAGGAGAGGAAGATGGAAGGGAGAAGGAGAGAAGGAGAGAGGGTAGGAAGAGAAAGAGAGGAGTAGGGGAGAGGAAAGGGAAGATGGAAGGGAGAAGAAGAGAGGGCAGGAAGGGGAAGAGAAAGGGGAGAGGTAAAGGAAGAAGGAAGGGAAAAGAGAGAGGGAGGGAGGGAGGGAGAAAAGAAAGGGAAAAGAAGGTGGTGTCAAAACAGGCGAAGGATGGTGAACAAAGCAACACCAAAGGTTATATTATAACCCTGTGTAAATGGAACGACAAATTTACAAGAATGATGAATGTAAAAAAGAATAATAACTATATGAATGTATACCTATAATTGTATATAAAGAACAGAAAATAAAAAAAAACTTTCCAGGGGGAAAAAAAGAACTGGGTATGATTTCTCTCTCATTTTCAGGTGACCCCGAAGTTGTGGATGCTCCAATATTTTTGAAGAAGAGTCTGCGATGGGTCATTTTGGCTGTAGGGTTTTCTGCTTGAGCAGGGGGTTGAGCTAGAGGACCTTTGAGGTCCCCTCCGACTCTCTTATGCTGGGAAAATGCTGGGATTTGACATTGGCAGCCCATACTCACCGAGTTGAGAAACCATCTGGAGAAAATCCAGAGAGAGAGAGAGAGAGAGAGAGAGAGAAGTATCGGGCATCGTGGCAAATTCTCTGACTGGCTACGCACTGACCGGTGTCTGATTTGAGTGATCCAGCAGGGTCAGCCAATCCAGACAGCTAGGTTGGAGACCCCTGCTTGGTTGCTAGGAGAGGAAGGGCACTGAGGTGGGGAGGGGATGCACTGTTGCTGGGAGGCGTATCCCGCTGGGTGGGAGTGGAGGGGGGGGGCAAGGAAGACCCTGGCTCCCTGTTGCCGGGATGCTGCTGTTGTCGGGAGAAAGGGAAGGCGGGGCTTGTTGCTATGGAGTTTTGGGGTGACCGTTCTAGCAACCGGGGATGGTCCTTTGATCACTGCATGGTACCCTTGCCAATTCTTTTCAGGACTGCTTCTCACCTCCACAACTTGAAGATGGGTGGACTTCAACTCCCAGAATTCCCCAGCCAGCAAAGCTGGCTGGGGAATTCTGGGAGTTGAAGTCCACCCATCTTCAAGTTGTCCAGCCTGAGAAATGCTACTCTGCAAGCTTGTGATTGGTCCAGGGTTCATCACCAAGCAACCATCGCCATGGGATTTCCAGGCACAGTTTCCATGGCAACGGACCAGTCATCTTCTGAATGCTGGATTCTGAACTTCCCTTCACCAGGCAGGATGAAAATGGATGAGGGGATTGGGGGGGCGGGGGGGGGGCACTATGGGGAGATATCCATAAAAGGGGGAAATCTTTTAATTCCACCCCATCGGAAGGCCCTGCAGACCTTGGGAAACACCTGCCAGCGTCCACAGTCTGATCTCTGGAGTGTTTAATGCATCCTGGGATTAAAACCGAGATTGAAAGAGGAAGATTGGGGGAAGGAGAAGGTGGGAGTGTATAAAGTGTGGAGGGGGGCATGGGAAGAAGGTCATTGGGGCTTAGAGAGGAGCAAAGAGATTGAAAAAGATCGATTGCACTAGATCTTCAGTGGTAGCTTGGATGGTAGGTGGTGGGATTGGCTGTTTGTCTGAGAAAAGGGAATTTCAAGGTCCTCAAGACCAGAAGTGAGAAGAATTGCAATCAATCCAGATGCATGGTTCATTTTCTAGATGGGTTTTGCGCAAGGACATAAAGCAGTGTTTCTCAACCTTGACCACTGGTGGATTAGTGGACTTCAACTCCCAGAATTTCCCAGCTAGCATGCTTTAAGAATGGGGGACTTCAATTCCCAGAATTCCTCAACCAGCATGCTTTAAGGACGGGGGGACTTCAATTCCCATAATTCCTCAACTGGCATGCTTTAACGATGGGGGACTTCAACTCCCAGAATTCTCCAGCATGCATGCTTTAAGGACGGGGGACTTCAACTCCCAGAATTCCTCAACCGGCATGCTTTAAGGACAGGGGACTTCAACTCCCAGAATTCCTCAACTGGCATGCTTTAACGATGGGGGACTTCAACTCCCAGAATTCCTCAACCGGCATGCTTTAAGGACAGGGGACTTCAACTCCCAGAATTCCTCAACCGGCATGCTTTAAGGACAGGGGACTTCAACTCCCAGAATTCCTCAACTGGCATGCTTTAACGATGGGGGACTTCAACTCCCAGAATTCTCCAGCATGCATGCTTTAAGGATGGGGGACTTCAACTCCCAGAATTCCCCAGCCAGCATGCTTTAAGGACGGGGGACTTCAACTCCCAGAATTCTTCAACCGGCATGCTTTAATGATGGGGGACTTCAACTCCCAGAATTCCTCAGCCAGCATGCTTTAAGGAGAGTGGACTTCAATTCCCAGAATTCTCCAGTATGCATGCTTTAATGATGGGGGGGATTTCAACTCCTAGAATTCCTCAGCCAGCATGCTTTAAGGAGAGTGGACTTCAGTTCCCAGAATTCCAATGCTGGTTGGGGAATTCTGGGAGTTGAAGTCCACCCACATTCAAATGGCCAAGGTTAAGAAACACCGCCACAAATTTACCAAGTAGGTTACCTGGTATATTCACACATCTAGTCCCCCTCTTAGGCAAGGAAGCTGACTGGGTGACTTTGGGCCAATCACCAGGAGTTCATGAGTTCTAGCCCTTCCTTAGACATGAAAGACGGCTGTGTGACTTTGGCCCCCTCCCTCTCTCTCATCCCGACCCACCTCACAGGGTCATTGTTGTGGGGAAAACAGGAGGAGGAAGGACTATTAGGTATCTGGAGACTAAAACATATGAAGAACGGTTGCAGGAACTGGGTATGTTTAGCTTAAGAGAAAGAAGGACTAAGGGAGACATGATAGCATTGTTCCAATATCTCAGGGGTTGCCCCAAAGAAGAGGGAGTCAAACTATTCTCCAAGGCACCTGAGGGCAGAACAAGAAGCAATGGGTGGAAACTAATCAAGGAGAGAAACAACTTAGAACTGAGGAGAATTTTTCTGACAGTTAGAACAATTAATCAGTGGAACAGAAGTTGCCTCCAGAAGTTCTGAATGCTCCAACACTGGAAGTCTTTAAGAAGATGTTGGATAGCCATTTGTCTGAAGTGGTTTAGGGTTTCTTGCCTAGGCAGGGGGTTGGACTAGAAGACCCCCAAGGTCCCTTCCAACTCTACTATTGTATTGCATTGCATTGTATTGTACTGTATGTTGATTTATTTATTTAAAAAAATAAAAATAAAGGCAGGGTTTAAAAAAAAATCTGAAATTATACAAATCATGGCCAGATGCTCCGTTCTCCCCAAATTCCCCTGACTGCTCCCCTGTTGATGCTACCCGAGCTCTGTTGCTGGCATTCCATTGGGCGATACCTGGGCCCTGTTGCCTAGGAGACAGCCTCCTGTCAGGGATGCTGATGACGTCACTGGGATGCTGCTAGCTCAGGCATTTTCGAAGATGCTTTCAGAAGCAGAGGGGGCTGAAACAGGCTGGCTGGGGGATATTCCCCCCCCTCCCCATCCTTTTAAGGATTTTGGTAGCAAATGAAAATACAACCCCGTCGGTTCGGCATGATGGATCTTTCATTTTAATTCGTTATGTGCATCTCTTTTGCTCGGATCTCTATTGATCTCTGAGCAGCCAGATCTCGTCAAGGCAGACATCCTATGTTTCTAACTATAGCTTTAAGCACTTTAGACCTAAAAATAGTTGGATTTGATCCGTTGAAAGAAGTGTCAGGAACCCATAACAGGGTTCCTTAGGAACCGCTTCCTTCCTTAAGTATCCTTTGTTTTTATTTTTCCTCCGTTCGATTTATTATTTGATAGAAACCGCCTCCGTTGATCCTATGGCATCTCCATGCTTGGGAAGCAGCCAGTTTTAATTCCTGAAAAGAGATGCCGTTCTAAAAATACAGTTAAAATAGACAACCGGAAAGAGGAGGAGACTAGGGGAGACATGGTAGCAGTCTTCCAATATTTGAGGGGCTGCCCCAAAGAAGAGAGAGTCAAGCTATTCTCCAAAGCACCAGAAGGCAGGACAAGAAGCAACGGATGGAAACTAAGCAAAGAGAGAAGCAACCTGGAATTAAGAAGAAACCTCCTGATAGTGAAGACAATTAACCAGTGGAACAGCTTGCCACCAGAGGTTATGAATGCTCCAACACTGGGGATTGGACAACATCTGTCTGGAAATGCTATAGGATCTCCTACTTGAGTAGTTGGAAGGGATCTTGTAGGCCATCTAGTCCAACCCCACCAACAGGGCTGGGCTAGAAGACCTCCAGGATCCCTTCCAACTCTGTGAGAAAGGTGAGAAAAAGGTGTGGACAAACCCCAGGATGCAGAAAATAAAAAACAATCTCTTTGTCTGTTCTCTCCCTCTGTGTAGGGGGAATGTATTTGTGTTTTCCTTTTTATTATCTTCAATAATTTTTGTTTATGCCTAAGGAAATTGATCAGCTACAGACAACGTGGCCTTCTCTCTGGAGCATCTTCAGGCAGGAATTATAAGACGTCTGTCCTCTGGGACTATTCCTGATTATGTTCCCTATTTTCCATCCTGGTTATCTGTGGTCCATTTCTGTTTCCATCCTCAGTCTCCGGTAAGCTGGTTTCTAACAACCTGGCCTACCATGCAGGATCTTCGTGTGCCACTCGGCTGCCTTTGAGGATAATAAGGCTCAGCGCAGACCGGAGTGCTTAATCTAAACTGGAATCTTTCCTTCTGTATCATTGCATGCTATTGAACAAAGATGGTGGGATGGCAGAGTTTGGGAGTGAAATTAGTGCTGGGGCATTAAAGATAAGACTCCCAAAAGCAAATGAATATGAAAAAAAAACCCAATATATTTTATTGCAAGGCAAGCCTTTAGGTATTGTGTTCAATGGGAATGCAAAGCCGGGAACTTGGTTATTTATGCCCCTTTTAATTCTTCCGCTGGGTGAACATCAGCAAGTTGCCTGGGGAATTCTGGGAGTTGAAGTCCATCCATCTTAAAGGTCTGGTCTAGCTTGCTCTCAACTCCTTTAAAGAAACAGGAGCCAGGAAAAAAAGCCTTTCTGGTCATCAGGAGACATTGCCGAGGTAGGATTTGTTTGAGATTCTGCTGGGATGAAGCACCATCATTAGCAAGGAGAAGGTGGAAGCAGCTTGATCCGTCAAGCATCCTCACCAGAAGTCAAAAAAGTCAAGATGGTGGCCACAGCCGCTTATATTTTACACTCACTTATGAACGTGCTTTTGGTAGCAAACTATAGGCAAGAATGGGACAGGGGACACTCACAGCAGAAGACAACTGAAGAATGAGCCAAGATAGGGTTTCTCTATCTCAGCAACTTTATGATGGGTGGACTTCAACTCCCAGAATTCCCCAGCCAGTATCCTTTATGATGGGTGGACTTCAACTCCCAGAATTCCACAGCCAGTATCCTTTATGATGGGTGGACTTCAACTCCCAGAATTCCACAGCAAGCGTGTTTTAGGATCAATGGACTTCAACTCCCAGAATTCCCCAACCAGCATCATTTAAGATGGGTGGACTTCAATTCCCAGAATTCCTCAGCCAGCATGCTTTAAGATGGATGGATTCCCAGAATTCCCCAGCCACCTCCGTGAAACCACAAATCAGAGACAAGACTCGACGTTCCAGACCAAGAACACATTTTATTCCAGGGTTACAACCACCATTTCCCGAGCCAGTCACAGAACCGCAGGATGGATCGAGTGCCGTTAACTTTCCTTTTTTTTTTCTTAAATCCTCTACAATCCTATGTTTTTTTTTTCTTTCAAAGACCACTGTCACGACTAACACAACATTTACCAATAAGGAAACCCAGAAAGGGATTGTTATCATCGTTTTGATTCACTCGGATTACGCTCTTGGCACCTTGTGGGTCTATCGGTCGCGCACTGAAGAAGCGGGCGGGGTGGGGGGACCTCCGCAGACCCCGTCCCCGTGCTGGACAATCTGTGGAGTTGGTACCTGAGAGCATTGTTTCCCCTCCCCCTATTATTACCGATAGTCCTCGACTTACGACCACAACGGAGCCCAGAATTCCGCTTGTGAAGTGAGGCATTTCTTAATTTTACAAACCATTCTTGCACATGGTCCCGAATCACTGCAGTGGTTTAAGTTAGTAAGCCAGTTGTTAAGTGAATCAGGCTTCCCCCGTGGACTTTGCTTGTCAGAAGGTCGCAAAAGGGGATCACGTGACCCCAGGACACTGCAACCGTCCTAAATACGAGTCGGTTGCCAAGGGTCCGAATTTCGATCTGCAAAAGGCTGCAAAGGTCGTACGTATGAAAAACGGTGATAAGTCACATTTTTCAGGGACATTGTAACTTTGAACGGTCAGTGAATGAATTGTTGTAAGTCGAGAGTTTACCGATAGTCCTCGACATATGACCAGAGTTGGGATCTGAATTTTGCTCGTTAAGCCATTGCAGTCATAACTCAAATCATCATGCAACTGGACCTGATTTTAACAACTCTTTCTACTGCGGTCGCAAAGCGAATCACCATGGTCATTAACTGAATCGTGTGGTCATTAAGCAAAGCAAGCTTCCCCAATGGACCTTTTTTTTTTGGTTGAAAAATCACAAATCTCATTCACCGAGTGCCTCAAATGGCTGTAAATGCGACGGTCATAAATGAGAGTCCAGTATGTTAAACACATTTTCCAAAGGTATCGTAACTTGGAATTGTCGTTAAGTGAACAGTCGTAAGTCGAGGACTACCCGTGTTACATTTTTTTTCCTTCATTGCATCGCACACCCACCCCGTTGCGCACCTCCAGGAGCAAGTCACGGGTGCAAAGGATGTAGGAGTGGGTGCAGGTAGTCCTCGAGTTACGACCACAAGTGAGCCCAAAATTTCTGCTGCTAAGTGAAACATTTAAGGGTGTTTGCCCCATTTTATTACCTTCCTTGCCACCATCGTTAAGCGAATCATTGCATTTGTTAAGTGAGCCACCCGGTTGTTAAGTGAATCTGGACTTTGCCGGTCAGAAGGTCACAAAAGGGCGACCGTCATAAATACGAACCAGTTGCTAATCCTTCAGATTTTGATCGTGTGACCATGGGGTCACTGCAACAGTCATTAAGTGTAAAAAACGGCCCAGGGTCGCTCTTTCCAGCGCCCTTATAACTTCGGTCGCTAAGTGAACCATTGTAAGTCGAGGACTACCCGTATGGATAGCCGAAGGCAGCCCAGGGAGGCCTCAAAACACTCTAAAGCACTAATACCGCACACATTTTCCCTCCATGTAAATCCACCACAGATTTATTTCCTTATTCTTATTATTCCTATTTTTCTCCCCTTAACTCAGACAAAGCCCACCTACCCACCCACACCCGCCCTGTGCCCCCACCACCCACCCCTCCACAAACCCCCCACCCCAAAATTGACTGCAACGAGGAAGCGTCGGCGAAGTTTGTGCTTCGAAGACAGAAGGAAGGAAACGTGGCGGCGATCACCCCCTTCCCGTGGGGTTGTGATCGGGTGGAACCGGGTGGAGGAAGATCCCTCCTGCCCCGGTCCTGAGTCCTGAGGAAGATTTCTTTAATTTTTTTTTTTTTGCCTGATCGTTCGTAAAATTCAGAATAGCACTTGAGGCTTGAACGGGTCCCCAGCGGTGTGGGGAGAGCGATGGCCCCATCGGGCAAGGCGAGATACGTCCCCGAACGGGGGACTCGGCAGGAAACACAAAACATGGAAAAAGGGCACCCCAACGGGTCTGGAGTGGGTGGGTGGTGGGTGGGTTAGAGCGGGCATGGTCGGGGGTGTGCTTGGCACCTCGCTTGGCATCCGTGTTTTTTTAGTTTTCTCCCAGGGGTACCTAAAATTTGGACTTGGGTACAACGGACTGCGCTTGGAAAGATGGCATTGGAGCTTCTCCCAAGGGTACCTAAAATTTGACTTGGGTTCAACGGCCTGAGATTGGTAAGATGGCACTGGAGCTTCTCCCTAAAATTTGACTTGGGTTCAACGGCCTGACCGTGGGAGATATATTTATGGAGATTCTCGGTCATCCATGGTTGTCCCAAAGGTGCTTTTTCAAGCGGCCACTGGACTTTGTTTTTTTCTTTTAAGATATTTCTCTTCTCAGCTTCTTCAGCTCCGACTGGATGGTGAAGAATCTATAAATCCTTCCGTTCCCCACCATCCAGTCAGAGCGGAAGAAGCTTCCTGGATGAGAAGCAAAACGTCTTCAAACAAAAAAAAACAAACAAAGAAACTCCAGTTGCCTCTTGGGGGGGAAAGAGTCTTGTAGAGCATGTGCAGAGGGAACAGGGATTTTGGGAAGGACCCCAAGGTAGACAGGGCGTTTCCCCCCGCTCCCCGGGAGCAGTTCCCATCATCCACTCCTTGGGTGCCTGCACTTAAGGGAAAGGGAGGGCATCAAGAAGATGATAACAGAGGGCGTGGCCAGGCACAGAGGATTCTGTAATGTAGCGTTTCCCAACCCCGGGCACTTTAAGAGGGTTGGACTTCAACTCCCAGGATTCCCTAGCCAGCTGGCTGGGGAATCCTGGGAGTTGAAGTCCAACCCCCTTAAAGTGCCCCCAGCCTGATTTCTGGATTTCACTGCAACCACCTGAGCATGTCCAGGTGTGGCATGTGGTCACTGAGTGTGACATTGAGCTGACGTGGGGGACGACGACACCCATCTAATAAATAAATACAATAATTGTCTTTGTTTTTAAAGCAGGAATGACAGAGCAGGGTAACAGATAATCCTCGGCTTATGACGAACAATGGTCCCCCATATTTCTGCTGCTAAGCGAGGCAGTTCAGTGAGTTTTGCCCCATTTTATGACCTTTCTTGCCAGGGTTGTTAAGTGAACCACTGCAGTTTGTTAAGTGAATCTGGCTTCCCCGTTGAAATTTGCTTCTCGGAAGGTCGTAAAAAGGGGGGGATCACATGACCCTGCGACACCACCACCACCCCAGTACAAACCAGTTGCCAAATGTCTGGATGTTGATCATGTGACCGTGGGGTTCTGAAACGGTCGTAAGTGAGAAACGGCCGTAAGTCACTTTTTTTCAGCACCGTTGTAACTTCGAATGGCCATGAAACATACTGTTGTAAGTCGAGGACTAGCTATAATGCTTCGTGCCACAGGCCCCTCCAGCTGCTGGAGAAGACAACTCCCAGAATGCCAGCACATCTGGCAGAAGGAATTCTGGGAAATGTATTCCTTTGACCCTAGGGAAGCCTACTGTAGGATTAGAGTCAGATACGAGCCAGGAAAACTAAATCCTTTGTGGCCCACCTCACAGGGATGTTATAGACAAAATACTGTTACAATCATCACAATGGCAATGAAATCGTGACTTTTTATAGAAAGTACAATATATAAGTCTAAATGCTATTGCCATTGCTATAAACAAGCTGTTTACAAGCTAAATTTGCAATTTTCCTCCTACTGGGATGCTTTTCAGAGAAGAACCTCCCTAGCCAAGAACATTCTACCCCCAGGAGCGAACAATTCCAGTCAATTTTAAGCAAATATTACTCATGAGGGTAGTCTGCCTTGGCGGTTTGTGTGATCGCTAAACATTTGCCAGTATAACATCCCAGATGTTAGGAATTCTCAGATTAAGCTGCTTATCAAGAACGTAGCTAAAAGGGGGAAGGAAAAATAAATAAACAAACAAACCAGCCTCCAGATTAAACCGGCCAGTTTGGGTATTTGTGTTCTATCATTGTTTGTTCCTTTTGCTCTGCACCATTTTCACCTAATCTGCCCAAAGTCATTTAAATCCTACCGCCTAATGGCTTTTGAATATCCTTAAGCCCTTTTCTTTGAAGAGGGAGGCTGCAGAAGTCAGAAGATGGTGAATTCACGAACCAGTTTAGAAAAAAAAAATGATAGAAAGCTTCTTTTATAAACCAGAATATATCTTATGGGACTTTTAAGGTCTGTGGACTTCAACTCCCAGAATTCCCCAGCCAGCGATGCTGGCTGGGGAATTCTGGGAGTTGAAGTCCTTACTACTTCCTGAACTTGGCGAGGTTAAGAAATCTTGATATTTTCCTGAAATTTTAAGCAAAGAACAAAGAAATAATCTTTGCCACATTCCCAAGATCGATTGGGAATGTGGGAAATTGATAAAAGCAATTTAGTTTCTAAGAATCAGGATATATAATTGGCTTAGAATAAACATTATAAGTCTTTGGGAAGGAATTAAAAAAAAGAAGAAATTGGAGCTGTTTTTTTATCATTATTTCAGCCTGGATTTCTTTTGAGAGGGGGAAACTTCTGACCTGCATGGGAAGCCATAATAGAAGTTGTAAAATACAGGAAGTCCTCGACTTACGACCGCAATTGAGCCCAAAATTTCTGTGGCTAAGCAAAACAGTGGTTAAGTGAATTTTTGCCCCGTTTTATGACCATTCTCAACACGGTTGTTAAACGAATCGGGCTTCCCCGTTGACTTTACTTGTCAGGAGGTCGCAAAAGGGAATCGTGTGAAACCCCCCCCAGGACACTGCGACCGTCATAAATATGAGTCGCTTGACAAGAGTCTGAATTTTAATCCCGCGACCATGGGGATGTTGCAACGGTCGTTAAGTGTGAAAAACGGTCATAAGTCCCTTTTTTTTACCAGTGCCGTTGCAACTTCAATTGGTCACTGTTGTAATGCAAGGGCTACCTGTATACCACCGAGCATGTGCAGAGTTTTTCTAGACTGTAGTATTCGTTCCACCTGCTCTAAGACGGGACTCTCACACAGGTCAAACGGCTGCTGTTGCACTTAAATTCTAAGCTTCGTTGGCACAATTGGTATTACAACCAAAGGTTGAAGGGACTTAAGAGGTCATCCAGTCCAACCCCTTGGCCAGCTTGGGTGGTTTGTTAATTTTGTCGTCGTGTTACGCAAAGCCAATCTATCTGTTCCTCTTATTGTGCAAACTCAGGAAACCGTCTGGATTCAGTAAGTGCGTGCGCTCTGCACATGCTCCAAGATTAAGCTGGTAATTAGTTTAGAAGATTCTAAACTGGGAGAATTTCCGGACAGAGTAGCGATTTGGCTACCTGCTGGCTTTGATTCCAGGCCTTTAACAGAAAATTCAGGTAGGCAAGAAAAATAGACCAATAACTCCCCACTCTGCATACCCCACTCAAATCCAGGATTTACAGGCAGTCCTCGTTTAGTGACCACAATTAGGATTGGCAACAGAGTCTCTAATCCCACAACTATGTTTACAGCTTTGCAAATCTGCTAAAGCCATCCACGGGAGGATTGGTTGCCAAATGACTTTTTTTGTCTCCCTCTCACCATAATTTCAAATGGTCACTAAATGAGACGGTCGCTAAATGAGGACTACCTGTGCGGGGTGAGAAAAACGAAGCCGAATTGTTTTTCTTATTTTTCTCTGTTCCGCCTTTCTTTTGATGTTTTCTGGTCCGAGGCAGCCTTCTCCCAGCTGGCCCTCATAAGGGCAACTACAAAGGCCATGCTCCTCTGCCACCCAACGTATCTCAAGCTATGGAAGACGAAAGAGACGACTTTCAGGGGGAAATGATTAAAATGAGAAATATCAAAAGATTTCTCAAAATATTTCTATCCAAATAATTTCTAGTCCCTGGGAAAAAGCTGGAGCCTCAATGGAAGATTGAGGGGGATCCTGCCCCCCTCATGTGGGGTTCATGGGCCCTATAGGTGCCAAATGGGACTTCCAAAAGCCACTGTGGACGAGTTGCTATGGGAAAAAAAATGAATGCAAACCAGCCAGTCCTACTCCCTCTTGCCTAGGTAGTCCTCAACATACGACCACAATTGGGAGGAAAATTTCCATGGCTCGGTGAGTCAGTTGTTAAAGGGAGCTGTGCCCGATTTGACAACCTTTTTTGCCCCTGTTGTTAAATTGTTCAATCGTTGTGGTTGTTAAGTGAATCATTTGGTCGTTGAGCAAATCCGGCTTCTCCTCCATTGACTTTGCTTTTCGGAAACGGTTGTGGGAGGTCGCAAATGACCCCGGGGATACCAGCCAATTGGCAAGTGTCTGAATTTGGATCACATAACGATGCAGATCTGCAATGGTCATAAGTGCGAGGACTGGTTGCAAGTCACTTTTTTTCAGTGCCGTCGTAATATCGCTGAACGAAGGGTTGTAAGTCAAGGACTAGCTATATGTACACTAATGCAAGGGAGGGGAAAGCTTCTAAAACCTAGGAATTCCTACCAACTATAGATAGTCCTCGATTTACGACCACAACAGAGCCCAAAATTTCTGTTACTAAGCGAGACAGTTGTTCAGTGATATTTTTTTTTTGCCCCATTTTCCATAACGTTGCTAAACAAGACAGGGAAATGAGTTTGGCCCAGTTTTACGACCTTTCTGACAAACCGTTGTTAAGTGACTCACGGCAGCTATTAACTTAGTCAGACAGTTGTTAAGGGAGTCCGCTGACTTTGCTTGCCAGAAGGTTGCAAAAGGGGATTGCAGGAGCCCCCTCCAGGATGCTGCAACCGTCATAAATACGAGACAATTGCCAAGCGTCCGAATTTTGACGGTGGGGGATGCTGCAACGGTCATGTGTGAAAAATGGTTTCGGTCACTATTTCCAGTGCCGTTGTAACTTTGAATGGTCACTAAATGAACTGTCGTAAACCGAGGACGATCTGTAGCCTGCCTCTTCCTCTCTATGGTCCTCTCCTCTCTATAACATTGCTGGAAACATGGGTGGGCCTGGACGAAATTCCCTGTTTAGTGGCTGCATTTCCCAACCTTTAGCAGCCTAATTTAAATTAAATATAATTTAAAAGGTGGTTTCCACTAAAGGAGCTCTCTCAGGGATTGCTAGAAGCTTCTTGGCCTCAATTAAATGGCAGATATAAAGCCATTTTCCTGACCTGGGTCCTCCAGAGGGGCTGAGGACTACAACTCCCAGAATCCCTCAGCTAGCCCTGAGGAATTCTGGGAACCGCAGGCCAAAGTGGGGGCAGATGATTGACGACTGAGGTAAGGCATCTTGGTGGAAGTTAGAATGGCTAAGCCAGAGGTATATAGAAGGTGGTCTCCCACCCTGACCACTTTATGATTTGGGGGACTTCAACTCCCAGAATTCCTCAGCCAGCCAGAGGAATTCTGGGAGTTGAAGTCCCTCCAATCGTAAAGTTGCCACGGTTACAGACCACTGTGTTTTGAAGGATGCTGATGAGCAAAATAATTTCCGGGAAGTGAGCATTGGAGTGCCAACGAAGGTCAGATCTTCCCTTGTGCCAACTTGGGGGGTGGGTGTTAATCCTGGCACCGCCTCCCAAAACGTGGGAGCGGGGGGACTCGTGGCGGGGGGTGGCCACTCTCAACTCAACCAGCTTCCTTGCCCTGTTCGTTCCGTTTGGGCACTCTTGGCCCACAACAGCTAAACTGCTTTTTTTCCCCAAAAGTTCTGAACCGCAGAAACCAAAGAACCTCCTCAGATGAGAAGCGAAACCTCTTCAAGGAAAAAACAACAACATTTTGCTTCTCACCCAGGGAGCTTCTTCGCTTCTGAACCGCAGAAACCGAGGAAGCTCCTTGGATGAGAAGCGAAACCTCTTCGAGGAAAAAAAAAACAAAGCCCGCTTGCCTTTTGGGGGGGGAAAAAGTACCTTGACCTGGATGGGATGAGAATTTCCACAGACATTTTGCCGGTTAAAGGAACCCGGAGCCCTGGCATGCCCATCTGGTGGGCAGGGTTAAAAAACAAGCCAGCATAGGTCTGGCTTGCATCGGGGTTCGAGGGAATCAGGGCTGCATCCTAGAAGGAGGAAGGGTTGAATTGTAAGGCAATCCTGAAAACATCCAGAGGGAAGCCACAGCCACACAATAGCTTGCCAATGGTCTCCATCTCTTTAGCGTCAGCCGCTTCCTTCCCAGCGGTTCCCGAAGGACATCTGTTCGCCCCAGAATCAGGTCATGGGGTGCCATCTGAAGATGCCCTTCGGGTCCGGTTTTGGAGAAGGAGCAAGCCCTCGCTGCATGCCTGCAGGTGCAAATCCAGGGTGGAACCGTCCCCCTCCCCTCGGCTGGCTTCTACAAAGAAGGATGCTGAATGGAGAGAGGGGAGGGGGCTTCTCCCTCTGCCTGTCTGAGTTGGCTGCTTTCAGCTAGGCTCGGGGGGCACCCTCTGCTCCCACAGGTGCCGCTACGGCTTCACTCCCTTCCCAGCAGAGCCCTGGCAGGCCTGGCGAGGCACGCCCAAAACATAGGGGAAACGTGGCTTTTTCACCGAAGCCCCCTTCTTGCTGGGAACAAACCCCAAATCGGACCCCGGGGCCTGGCACCCCCCCTGGCAGAATATAGCTGCAAACAGCTGGGAGAAAGGGGGAGAGGGGGAGAAGGGGGCTGCATTGACCTTCAGTGAAAGTCAAAAGACCTCCAAGAAGGATGGAGGTAGCGTTCAGACATTCCCAGGTGGGTTTTCAAAGGGGCATCCCCCCCCCTCACCACCTTTATTTCAGGGACCCAAAGAAGACCCCCTTTTGCAGCAGGAGCCAGGGAGATTGTGGGGGTGAGCCGTGGCATCGGAGGGAGGGCAATCTTGCAATCCGTCATCTGAATGCAACATGCACGGAGGAGACAGTGCCCCGTTCTGCTTGCGGCATAACTCTGGCAAAAATTAAAGAGGGGGGGGGAAGGGAGACTTTTGGGGGGCGATTGACACACACACAAGCCTGCTTGCACTGTGGGTCCACGTGTTTACCACGTGCCCGCCACTTCTCTGTCTCCCCAACCCGAGGCTTCCCACCCCAGTACCGAGACGGGCGTCGTGCCTTGGTGACACGAACGCCTGGTCCAGTGTGGAAGCCGGTGCCCGCCCGATCCCCGGCGTCGCAGAGCGTCACGCCACCCACGTCTCTCCCACCGCCGTGCCCTCCGATGGAATATTTTGCCTGGCAGCCATTGAACGAGGGGGGACAGAAGACAGAAGGAGAAGAGGAAACCTTCCCGGCTGTCTCTCCTCTCGTCGGCTTCGAAATGGCCTCGAATCGACGCCTGGCAAAGACACAGAGCCCCTTTCGAGGTGGGGTGGTGGGGGAGAGGCAGGAGAGAACAGGGCGACGAGCGGGATGCCAAGCGAGGGAATGTGGGCACCCGAGGGCAGAGGCAGAGGAAGGGAGGAGGAAGGAGGGGGTATCAGCATGGATGACAACCATCCTTCCATCCGAGCCGGGAAGCAGCTGCAAAGACGGTTGGACGGATCGGCGACGAACGGTGGATTACAAGGCAAAACCAGACGAGACAGTCAGATTTCATGGGTAAATAAACACGGTGCCAAGCCAAGGGTGGCTTCGAGGTGGAGAGAAGAGGAAGGGGGAGGTTGAGAGGTGGACGGGCAGCCTCCCCGAGCCAGGCAGGAGAGGCTGCCCAAGTGGGTGTGTGCTGAGGGGGGGGGAGGCAGAGGGGATGGGCTGATGGAGGACTTGCCTTTGAATGAAGCCAAGGCAAGCTGTGGAGATACCTGATTCTGCTTGTAAACAGCTGGGTTTCTTCTTCTCTTTCTTTCTCTCTTTCTCTCTCTTTCTCTGTTTGTTTGTTTGTTTTTAAAATCTTTTTCCGGAACCACCTGATTGTTGAGAAGCGAGAGTTCCCTGGGAGAATTCAGTACGTAAAGACCAAGTCCGAAATGCTGGACATCAGCCAGTCCCCTGCGATCATCTCAGTCACTTCCGGGGTGCAGTAATCGGGGAACTCAAAATGAGACGAGGTGCCCAAAGGGAAAAGATCCAGGTCTTTATCGAAGACCGACCAGTCCGGGCTCCGGCAAGGGGGCGTGTTTGGCTGGACTCGGCTGGGCACAACGTTCCAAAGATCTTCCTCCGGCTCGTCGTCCGAGGAGGCAAAGGAAGAAGGAGAAGAAGAAGTAGAAGACCTCGTAGAAGCGGGAGAAGACACGTCGGAGGACCACGGCTTGGCGAGCTCGCCGGCATCGGCATCTTTGGCCTGGCCAGAGTTGGCCTCCCACTCTCCTTTCTCGCCCCCTGCGGGAAGCACGTGCCAGAATTCCTTGCTGGAGGTTTTGGGAGCTTCATCAAACGATACCTCCAGGATGCGGGCTTCCAAGGGGTCGTCGTCCGGCTTTGGAGAGGCGCATCCCCCCTGGCCTTCGGGGTCCGTCTTCGGCGTCTGCCTCCGGGGCGAAGCTGCCCGTCCGAGGATGGAGGGCTTAATCTTGACGGGCACCCTGGGCCGGGCTTTGGCGCTGCCCAGCTTGCCTTTCTTCCTGGGCCGGTACTTGTAGTCGGGATAGTCGGCCATATGTTTGAGACGTAGCCGTTCGGCCTCTTTGACGAAAGGGATTTTCTCCGAATCCTGTAGCAGCTGCCAGCGCCGTCCCAGCCGCTTGGAGATCTCGGCGTTGTGCATGTCGGGCCACTGGTCCATGATCTTCCGCCGTTCGTTCTGGGACCACACCATGAAGGCGTTCATGGGGCGCTTGATGTGCCCGCTGGGGGTCTTGCACCAGTCCGGTTCGCCCGTGCCATCTTTCAACAGCAAGCTGTCTTTGGAACACGCCTCCTGCTTCGCTTCCACGCCTCGGCTCCGCGTGGAGCTGCGTTGCTGGACCATGCTGTTGCCCTGATGCGCCGCCGACTCTCCGAACACTCCTCCTTCGGATGCTCAGTCCAAGCCGGGGTTATTTTCTCATCCTCCGGTGGGTGGAAACACCGTGGCGGCGGGTCTCGGCACGGCTGGCGGGTGGGCGGGGGAGCCTCAGTGGTTGCCAGCAAGCGCGATCGCCCCTCTTTCTCTCTCTCTCTGATCCACGCCCCCCTTTTAACTCCGTCTCCGAAGCAGCCGGCTGGCAAACTGACAGCAGGAGGTCCTGGCGGCACCTGCTTTGGGCCTGGGGGAGATGCCCAGCGGAGGGGGGGCGCAGAGAGCCGGGAAGCGGTCGGAAATCTTTGGCAAAAACAGCTGGAGAGCAGGGAGGGTCGGCAGAGGAGGCCGTCCGTAACTCCGTGCGGCGGGATTCTGAGGGCCAGGAGCATCCCCCAGGAACAACGGCTGGGCAGATGGAGCAGTCACGCCTTCTCCTTCTCCTCGGGGTTGTAGAGACCTGAGTGGGGAGAGAAGAGGGGGAGAGACCCCCAGCGCTCCAGCAGCAGCCCCTCGGTGTCCTCACCCCCCCTCTGGGCCGCCCTAGATCGGCTCCGGCTGGCTTTACAAACAGAGCCTGTTCACGCCCACCCTTCCTTGCTCTCCTCCTCGCTGCCTTCTCTTATAGCCCATCCTCGCTGACAGCCCCCTCCTCCTCCTCCTCCCCATTCCCCCCTCCCCGACACGCTCGGCCCCTCCCCTCCAGCACAGTCTAGGGCTGCACACATTGCTACCCAGAGTAAACACCAAGGTGCTGCTGCTTCTGTCAATGGGGCGCCCCTCCTCCGATGGCACGTCATTGGTTGCGAGGCAGGAATGGGGCATTTGCATCCCCCAATCGGCTGGCACCGCCCCCCTCCCAGGAAGGGAGGGAGGGAAGGTCCAAAACTTTCTCCCCAGACAACACACCCACCTGCCCCCCCCTCCTCCGCCTCCCCCCTCCCTCCCACCAGCAGCAACCCTCTACATGCAGCAGGGAGGGAGGGAAGGAGGCAGTGCAATAACCCCCCCCCCCCCCACAGAATTCCAGATTGGTACCCACTGCAGAGGAATTATGCCAGGGCAGGAGAAGGAAAGAGTCCTCGGGGTCTCAGGAGGCGGTAAAAACAGGAGAGGGGCACCAGGAAAGGACAGGGGGGGGGGAACGCTTCCCATTGCTCAGGGAAAGGTGGATTTTTCACAGGAAGCGGGGAGGTTTTCCAGGAACGAGGATTAGCAAAACTTCCAAGTTTAGAGCCCATCTTTTACCCCCCCACCCACCCACAACCCTCGGTTACTCTCCTGCTGTCTTATTTGTGTTTGCATTTGTGTTTGTGTGTGAAAGTATATTTGTTCATGTTCATGGATATGTATTTATACGTGCGTGTGTGTATGTACAGCGGTATGTATGTGTTTGTGTGTGTGTGTGTGTAAAAACCCAACAATAAATAAGAGAGGAAAGAGGCAGAGTTAGAGTTTTCTGCTCATGTTTATATAGTTTTCACATTTATGTGATGCTGTTTATTTGTATCACGCCTTTATTATTTTTTACTAACAACTCAAGGTGACAAACAAACCCAACATACCTATGTTCCTCTTCTTATTTTCCCCACAACAACCCTGCGAGGGAGATCTGGCCCAGATTCAGCCAGCTGGCTTTTCTGCCTAAGGGGGAACTAGAACTCACCGTCTCCTGGGGATTGGCCCAAAGTCGCCCAATCGGGTTTCATGCTTAAGGCAGGACTAGAACTCTCAGTCTCCTGGTGACTGGCCCAAAGTCACTCAATTGGCTTTCATGCTTAAGGCAGGACTAGAACTCACCAACTCCTGGTAACTGGCCCAAAGTCAATCAAACAGCTTAAGGCAGGACTAGAACTCACCGTCTCCTGGGGATTGGCCCAAAGTCACCCAGCCAGTTTCCATGACTGTGGCAGGACTAGAACTCACTATTACCTGGTGATTGGCCCCCAATCGGGTTTCGCGCCTAAGGCAGGACTAGAATTCACCGTCTCCCTGTTTCTAGCCTGGTGCTTTAACCATTAGACTAGACCAGGTCTCAATATTTATGTATATGCAAATGTTTGCGTGTGTGTACAGTGTGTGTGTGTGTGTGTGTGTGTGTACAGTGTGTGTGTATGCATGCATGCATGTATGTACCTATATCTATATGTCTATCTCTCTACTGTCTGTCTGTCTATCCCTACCTACCAACCTACCTGGGATTCCTATAATCCCAATTTCTCCATTAATTCTTCATTCAAGCCCCAATTAGAGAGGACACTCAGAGACTCCACAATGCTGCATTTCGAGCCAGCTGACCCCGCGGGATTTCGAATCCAGACCCCAGGCTCGTTTTTGCCAAGACTTTTAAGAGCCCCATTCATCTCGAGGGCACCAAACCCCGTCATTTATCTGGGCCAATCATCTGCCCAGCGGCCACTATAGATTATCCCCAACTGACATGGATCCCTTCATTCCTGTCGCTAAGCGAGACGGTTTTGCCCCGTTTTACCTTCACCTTTCTTGCCCTGGTTGTTAAGCGAATCACTGCAGTGAAGTTAGGTTGTTAAGTGAGTCTGACTTCCCTTTTGACTTTGAGGGTCGCAAAAGGGAACCACATCAACCCCGGGACACTGCGACCGTCATAAATACGAGTCAGTTACCAAGCATCCGAATTTCGATTACGTGACCGTAGGGGGATGGTGGAACGGTCGCAAGTGTGAAAAACGGTCATAAGCCACACTTTTCAGTGCCATTGTAACTTCAAATTGTCCCTTAAATCAGGGGTGTCCAAACTTGGGAACTTTAAGACTTGTGGACTTCAACTCCCAGAATTCCCCAGCCAAGCCCAGCTGGGGAACATCCGCATGGACCCTTCCCCGTTTTATCTTGTATTGTGCGTGGATGGGAGGCCACCACGAGATCCTAAAGGCTGCAGACTCAACCGGGAAGCCCCAAAACATCATGGAAACACGCTAGAGCAGGGGTGTCCAAACTTGGGAACTTTAAGACTTGTGGACTTCAACTCCCAGAATTCCCCAGCCAGCTGGCTGGGGAATTCTGGGAGTTGAAGTCCACAAGTCTTAAAGTTCCCAAGTTTGGACACCCCTGAGCTAGAGGAAATCACACCTGTATCACTACCCTCAAAATTATCCGGCCGCCCGGCTCACCTTGAAGAAGAGTTTAGCTTACCTTACCTGGCTGGGAATGATGGATCCTATAGTCCCAGCACATGCAGAGGGGAGGCATGTTCAAAGCGCTTCACGGAGGTTCCCTTGCCAGCGTTTCACAACCCCCCTGTGAAGTAGGACGGCCTTATTTTCTCGGTGAGGCCTGGAAGAGAGTATTTTTTCGGAGGGAAGAATCAGATTTTACTCATTTTGGGGGCTTCTTCTTAGCCTCGATTCCCGTTTTCCTTCTAGATGAGACAAAGAACGGGGAACTGAGGTTATAATGGAAGGGGAAAAAACTGCTTGAAGAATTTTAATCCTGAGGAGAATCTGCAGGGGGGGGGCAAAAAAGTCAAAATGGCGGCCAATGCAATTGAAAACCTGCTCCCTTCCTTCCTTTTTTTGCCCATTTTGGATTGCGTGTAAAAGGGGCTTGGACTGCCCTGTTGCAAGCCCCATTTTGACTTTTTTCACCCCCCATCCTCTATAGGTCCTCCCACAAGTCACACTGAGTTTAGCCCTAAATGCAGGGGAAATGTTATACAGTGAAGTCCTCGACTTACGACCCCAAGCTCTAAAACTCTGTTGTGTTCATTTGAGTTTTGCCCCGTCTTACAACCTTTCTTGCCATGGTTGTTAAGCGAATCGCTACAGTAGTTAAGTGAGCAAGATGGTCGTGAAATGAACCCGGCTTCCCCTTTGACACAGAATGTCAGATGGTCGCAAAAGCGGGTCGGGGTGACCCCAGGACGCCACAAGCGTCATAAATACAAACCAAGCGTATGAATTTGAATCAGATAAACCAAACGGGGACACTGCAGCGGTCGTAAGTGTAAAAAAAAAAGGCCATAAGTCACCCTTTTCAGTGCCGCTCTAATTTTGAACGGTCACTAAACGAATGGTTGTAAGTCGAGGACTGCCTGGACTCACGAATCAAACTACAAGAGAATTGGATAAAATGGCCGAAAACACTTATCTATGACTGTCTCAGCAAAGGAGGCTTAAAATTCTCCATTTCCAGAAACAAATGCAAAAGTATGAAATTTGAAGTAAACGGTTTTAAATCTCTTGTTTTAAGATGTTTTCAAGACTTTAACAATTGTAAATTATTGAATTATGAGCTGCCCATTTGTTGAGAGGGGCAGCTATAGAAATCAGATAGATAGATAGATAGATAGATAGATAGATAGATAGATAGATAGATAGATAGATAGATAGATAGATAGATAGATAGATAGATAGATAGATAGATAGATGATAGATAGATAGATGATAGATAGATAGATAGATAGATAGATAGATGATTGATAGATAGAAGAGAGAGAGAGAGAGAGATTGATTGATAGATGATAGAGATGAGAGAGAGAGAGAGAGAGAGAGAGAGAGAGAGAGAGAGAGAGAGAGAGTTTGATAGATGATATAGATCAGGGGTGTCCAAACTTGGGAACTTTAAGACTTGTGGACTTCAACTCCCAGAATTCTGGGAGTTGAAGTCCACAAGTCTTAAAGTTCCCAAGTTTGGACACCCCTGATATAGATGATAGACAGACAGATAGACAAACATAGATAGATGATAGAGAAAGAGAGGGAGAAATGAATGGATGGATGACAGATAAATCCTGTTTTGTGTAAGATCAGCTTATTAAAATCATAGAGTCGTCCTGCCATGCTACATCACAAGGACATAAGATTCTGCATTTTAGCAGCAAAAAGCTTGCAAATGTATCCTTGACCTACCCATCCCACTCTTGATCGGGTCTCCTATAGCTATTTCTCTCTTTTCCACAAAGACCAAGCTCTTTTTTAAAACCAAAGTTTGCCAATGTGTGATTTCCTTCCCCTTGATCTCATGTAAAAAAATACATCTCTGATTAATTCTAATTAATCACCCAATGTACGTATATTACATTTCTATTGTTTTGATGTGGCTTTCTGCATCCTGTCTTATTCAGCCTAGCGTTGTTTTTACAATTCAAAGTCTTGTACATAATGCTTCCTCCTCCTTTGCACACAACAACTATCTTGTAAGGTGGGTTGGGGCTGAGAGAGAGAGAGAGACTGGCCCAAAGTCACCCAGCTAGTTTTCATGCCTAAAGTGGAACTAGAATTCACCATCTCCTGGTGATTGCCCCAAAGTTATCTAACCAGCTTCCATGCCTAAGGCAGAACTAGAACTCACTGTCTCCTTGTGATTGGACTATAGTCACCTAGCCATCTTTCATGCCTAAAGTGGGACTCAGTGGTGGGTTCCAACCGGTTAGGCCGAACCGTTAGTGGTTTGGCGGCCTGGGTCATTGGAACCGGCAGTGACCCAGGGCTGCCACCCCCCCGAACTGGTTCTCCAGGTGGCGCCATAGCCTCCGCCATCTTGTTTTTCAGTTCTGCGTAATTTTTATTGCTCTGCGCAATTTTTATTGCTCTGCGCATGCGTGCAGCACGTCCACAAGCAAACCGGCAGTAGTGACTGCCGGAACCCACCCCTGGTGGGACTAGAACTCACCATCTCCTGGTGGTTGGTCCAAACTCACCCAACCAGCTTTCCTGCCTAAGATGGAACTAGAGCTCACTGTCTCCTGGTGATTGGCTGAAAGTCATCCAGTCGGCTTTGACGCCTAATGCAGCACTAGAGCTTGTCTGAAGTGGTACAGGGACTCCTGCTTGAGCAGGGGGCTGGACTAGAAGACCTCCAAGGTCCCTTCCAGCTCTATTCCATTCAATGTCAGCAATGTTTAGTCTGGCACCTGAACCACAACTCCACTAAGCTGGCTGTCCATCAAGACTTTACCATATAGCCAGTTGTCCGGAACGGGTGTGTCCTTTTTTTTTAAAAAATTCCGGAAAACAAGGCACAAATCTAAAAAAGTTGTTGAGTTGCAGAATTACTTCCTCTAGAAATCCACTTTTTCCAATTTTCTTCATTGCCAGAGTCATTTCGTTATGAGACGGGTGGCAAATTAATTTAATAAAAGAAATAATTATGTTTTCTTGGTGCTGGAGACAAGAGGTCAGAATGGATTGTAGGGCAGTCTTGCTCAACCTGTGCCACTTTTAAGTTGCGTGGACTTCAACTTCCAGAATTCCCTGGGAGGTGAAATCCACACATGCTGGCTGTGGAATTCTGGGAGTTGAAGTCCACATTTTTTTAAAAAAACCCATCAGCTCCATAACTGGACTGTTGGGACAGGTGTTATAACCGGGAAGCTTTTAGTTATATTTAAAGAAACTCTGTATATAGCCACAACAGGATCCATTGCAAGTTCTTAATTAACTTATTTTTAATGCAGTGTTTTCCAACTGTGGGAACTTTTAAGATGAGTGGACTTCAACTCTCAGAATTCCACAGCCAGGGGAATTCTGGGAGTTGAAGTCCACTCATCTTAAAGTTCCATGATTGGAAAACACTCCTTTAACATATCTGAATACACCCCCCCCCCAAAGAATCCTTGGAAAAATAAACCCCACTGGCCACCCCTGGAATTCCATTCCATTCCAAGGAAACCAACATTCGTTGTTTAATATATCCTTCCCAGCGATGTAAGGCTTGTTTCAAAGTTGATCTGTGTAACTGAAGCAATTTAAGCACACCGGACTGGATTTCCATCGTCCCCAGCCATCATGGCCACGGAAGGACACCACGAACTGGCAAACAGGGCATCTATTTGGAGACAGTTATGAAAGGCAACCTAAGGCTTGGAGAGGAGAGCCTCCATGTTTGAGGGCAGTATATCTTAAAAGCCAAATTTTCAGGAAATGCCCAATGAAAAAGCCAGCCACAAGAAGCCCAAGGATGGGAAATGGACTTTCTAAAAGTTGGACGGAGCTGTTCAAAAGTTGAACTTCATAGCATAGCAATTAAAGTATTGAAGCGTGCAAGAGACGATGGATGGATGATTTCTCTTTATTGTTGTAGTTCTGATTTGCTTTTCTTTTTCTCTCTCTTTCCTTTCTTTTTTCTAAGTAGGTGACATGACTAGAAGTTAGGTAGAATAGAAAGAAAACGTATTTTAAGAAAGGGTGACATAATTAAGAGTTAGAACGAGAGAGAGAAATAAGAAAGGGGGAATATTAATGTATGCACTTTTATATAATAAAATAAGAACAATCACAAGAGAAAGCATGGAATAATTAAATAATGACAGACTGTAACTTAATATAAATATGTATTACTATTAGAAATATATAAGTTGGGTAGGATAATATTTTAATAAAGAGTGACATAATTAAGAGTTAGAATAAGAGATACAAATAAGAGAAAGGGGGAATATTAATGTATGCACTTTTATATAATAAAATAAGAACAATCACAAGAGAAAGCATGGAATAATTGAATAATGACAGACTGAAACTTAATATAAATATGTATTACTATTAGAAATATATAAGTTGGCTGAATGTAATAACTATGATTAATTTTATTCATTTTTTTGTATTAGAAATGTATGACACCCAGGGTGCCATACTGTTCACGCATTGATGTTTGTAAATAGATAAATAAATTTTTTTAAAAAAAAACTTTAACTTCATTATCAAGGATTTCTCCCCCCCCCCACACACTTTTGTGCTAGTTTTATGCGGTCCCACATTATTAAATGTTGTTGCGTAGTGCAAGGAGGAGAGCAACAAAGATACACAAACACACACTTCAACCCCAGGGGCAGAGAGAGTTTAAGTAAACTTTGATGATCTTAAATGAGATAGAAGGATCAGGAAGAAGCAGAGAAACCAGGGGGTGGTCAAAAAAGTCACAATGGCTGCCAGGACGGTGGGATCAAAGCTCTGCCCATTTGTGACTACATCACACTACATCACAAGCTGCCCAGGGGGGCTTCGGACCACCAGAAGGGCGGCATATAGAATGAATGAATGAATCAATCAATTTTGACTTTTTTGACCCTTCCAGGGGTCTTGTAACACTTTGGAAGTCCTTCTAACCAACCATGGGATTTTTTTTTTTTGCTAAAATATGACGGATGAGCTAATCTCATTTTTAATGCCAGTTAATCCCAGTTTATCCAACAAACCATACTTAAACAAACCAGGATCTTTGCGCGGCTCTTGGAGACCATCATTAAAACTCCCTGCCGGAAAGAATGGGGCGGGGAGGAGATGCAGCTGTTGCCCCCCCCCGAAACATCTGTCCCGCGACTCCCACCAACTAACCTGGCGGGCGCTAGTCCGTCTTGCGCTCTCCTCCTCCTCTTCCTCCTCCTGCAGTCTTGGACTACAACACCCATTATCCTCCTCCTCCAGCCCTGGCCAGGCTGCTTCTCCGCCACTCACCGGGTCTGCTGCGGCCGGAGAACGTCCCGGTCCCGGTCCTGCTCCGGCTTCAGCGCTCGCAAAGGCTCCGATGCTGAGCGACCCCGCCTGCTCGCCCCTCCGTCCGTCCGTCGGTGGGCGCAGGTGGGCAGAGGGCGCGGCGTCTCCCTCGCAGCGCTGGAGGGGCTCAGCCGGGCAACCCGATTCCCCGGAGTCCTGTATCCCCCAAAGCTCCGAAACCCCCAAATCCCAGAGCCCCCCAACTCCTGGATCCCTCAAAGTCCCGGAACCCCAAAGTCCTGGGACCCAGACTCCCCAAATCCCAGAGCCTCCAAAATCCTGGAGCACCCAAAGCGCTGGAGTCCTGAAGCTCCAAAGTTCCAGAGCCTCCCTAATCCTAGGTCCCCCCCAAAGCCCTAGAGTCCCAGAGCCCCAAAGTTCCAGAACCCCCAAAGTCCTGGATCCTGCAAAGCCCTGGAGACCCAGAGCCCCCCAAATCCTGAGCCCCAAATCCCAGAGCTCCCAAAGGCCTGGAGTCCCCAAGCCCCAAAGTTCCAGAACCCCTCCAAATCCCAGAGCCCCCTAATCCTGGATCCCCCAGTCCCGGATTCTGCAAAGCCCTGGAGACCCAGAACCCCTCCAAATCCCAGAGCCTCCCAAATCCTGGTGCCCCAAAGCCCTGGAGTCCTGGAATCCCAAACTTCCAGAGCCACCCAAGTGCCAGAGCCCCCAAAGGCCTGGAACCCCTAAAGTCCCAGATCCTGCAAAGTCCTGGAGACCCAGCACCCCCCAAATCCCAGAACCTCCTAAATCCTGGAGCCCTCAAAGCGCTGGAGTCCTGGAACTCCAAAGTTCCAGAGCCTCCCAAGTCTCAGAGTCTCAGAACCCCCAAAGTTCTGGAACCCCCCAAATCCTGGAGTCCCCGAGCCCAGGAGCCCTAGCCCTTCCCCAGGGGCCACATAAACCAGGAACCCCAGGCCTAAACTTCTGCAACAATGCCCTCCTTCTGCCCAAGATGGCCCCCTCTCCCTGAAATGATGTCCCCCCCCTCTCCCTGAAATCCCCTCCCCCTGCCCCACGGCTTAACCCTTGAGGGACCAGACCTCCTGGGCATCATAGCCAAGGCTGAGGCCCTTGGAGAGCAATCCAGGCTGGATAGAGAGAGAAGCAGTAACGCCAGAGGTTGTGTGAAGCCAGCCATGATGAAGGCTTAAGTTCCAGCCGATATCCTGCTACTTGTGGCTTGCTCACCAAAACCATGATTTTGCAGACCATGGTTTAATGCGACAGGCAAATTCAGCCCTGGAAAGGGAGCTTAAAGGACTATTTTATTATTTTATTATTGTTTTATTATTTTATTATTATTTTATTATTGTTTTATTATTTTATTATTGTTTTATTTTATTATTGTATTATTGTATTATTTTATTGTATTGTTGTATTATTTATTTTATTATTTTATTGTATTGTGTTTATTTTATTATTGTTTTTATTGTTTTTATTATTTATTTATTTATTTATGTTATTTGGTTTATCAAACATGTAAAAGATAACAGGTACAAGTATAAACATATGCTGATGAACACAGTAAATGGGTTCGAATGAATGAATAAATTCTACCTAGATTTGCAATAGGTAAAGCAGTCTGGCTTAAGGAGGAGCCGCAAACCATGATTTCGGCAGGCCTGTCTGTGTGCTGGGCCTCCCCAGCCAAGGAAGGAGAGGTAATTTCTTTCTAGGTAGGATCAGCAGGCTCTGAAAGGGTCAACATGGCAAACCCCACAAAACCCCTTTTATTAAAGGAATGTGAATTCCTCTCATTCACCTTCAGCCAACGCCTGGCAAACAGTCTTTCAAAGGAGTATTTATGACCACAGACCTTATCTAGCTTGGAAAGCTGCCCTGTCAATAGTTTCCAAATGAGGTGCTGTGCAAGGAAAGACTTGGCACAGAGTCTCTGAGATTCACGGACAGATCTTCACACGCCTGAAACGAATCTAACGACTGAATGAACAAATTGTTTCCTGCAAAAGCCCCCTCCCCTTTCGTTTCCTATGGGAGGGGCCATTCACCGTCCACCTGTGGCTTTACCCCCAAGTAATTTCTGAGTTGTTATTTTCTTGTGGCAGCTTTGCGCATACGCACACTGGGAACAGGCTCCAGCTGTTCCTCTGCCCCACTGCTGTGTGACTCCGAAGGCAGCTGAGAACTGCCAGACGGCCTCGGCCCGCTCTCTGCCTCTGACGCAGAGCCCTTGTTGGAGCCTTCCCCGGACTCCAGGAGTGGCCCATGTTCCTCCCCACTGTCTGAATCCACTGCCAGCTCCACTGGAGGGCCACAACAGCATGCTAAAAATGGACAGGGATAACTTTTTCAACTTCTGAAGACACCCCTTGAGTAGGGGAAGAGTTTGACAATTGTGGCTTACCAGTAACCCGGTTGTTAAGTAAATCGGCTTCCCCGTTGACTTGGCTTGTCCGAAGGTCGCAAAAGGGGATCAATACCGTCATAAATACGAGTCAGTTGCCAAGCGTTTGAATTTTGATCACGGAACTGTGGGGATGAGGCAACGGTCGTTAAGCGTGAAAAGTCGCTTTTTTCAGTGCCGTTGCAACTTCGAACAGTCACTCAATGAACGGTTGTAAATCGAGGACTACCTGTCAAAGTTGGGATTTTGGTTGAAAACAAAAAAATCCAGTTGGACTTGAAGTTTGCTACCGGCAGCGGCATACCAAGCAATGTGCTGCAATGTGCTTCATTTAGCAACCATTTGTAGATACAACAGCACCGAAAAAAAGAAACTTGCCATCGGTCCTCACACCGTTACAGCATCTCCACAGTCACGTGGTCCAAATTCGGGTGCTTGGCAACTGGCTGGTATTTATGGATCGTAAAGAATCAATGGGGGAGGGAACTGGATTTGCTTAACGACCGTGCGATTCGCTTAACAACTGCAGGTATTCGCTTAGTAGCCGTGGACAAAAAGCTGTACAATTGGGTGCAACTCACTTATTATAACTTTGCAGGTTATAAAGCTGAAAACCTTCAGCTTTCCTTATTTAGCAACCAAAATTCTGGTCCCATTGTAACCACCATTGTGGTTATAAAGTGTGGTTGTAGACTGTTTTGAAATTAAAAGCCCAATTGCCTCTGGAGAGATTAAAGATCACCTTTATTTTTGTATTGTGGGAACTTTGCCACATTAAAAATGAAATATTCTCAAAAATATATAAATATATAACACTCATATACACATGCTACACACACACACACACACACACACACACACACCAGAGTGGGAAGGGACCCAACCCCCCATCCCAGTCTGACAGACGGCAGTCCAGTCTCTTGAAAGCCTCCAGGGATGAAGCTCCCACAACCTCTGAAGGCAACTTCTGTTCCATGGGTTGAATGTTCTCACGGTCAGAAAATTCCTCCTTATTTCCAGGTTGAATCTCTCCTTGATCAGTTTCCATCCATTATTCCTTCTCTGCCCTTTGGGTACTTTGGAAAATAGCTTGGCCCTCTCTCTGGGGCAGCGCCTCCAATATTGGAAGATGCTCTCCTGTCTCCCCTGGTCCTTCTCTTTCCTAGACTACCCAGGCCCAGTGCCTGCAACCGCTCTTCGTAAGTTCTCCGTTTCGGTCAAAAATTGACTTTCGTGGGCCTTACATCATACTTAAGTGGTTAGTAGAGGGGGTGTGCACAGGCTCACTAAGGTGTCTATTGTCCTTGTCACTGTATTTTTATTCTTTTATTCTTGTTTTTGTCTGACAAATTCTAATAAATAAATAATAAACAAACAAACAAATAAGCAAACAAATAAATAAAATGTTTTCGCCTCCAGCCCCTTAATCATCTTGGTTGCTCTCCTCTGCACTCTTTCTGGAGTCTTAACCTCTTTTTTACACCGTGGCAACCAAAACTGGATGCAGTATAAAGAGGAAGCCTCAGAGTTTTATTAATTTTTTTGAGTTACAAAAATAAGCCTTCCATCTTTCCTTACGCCGTGTGTCATCTGAGTACAAACATCCCTGTGCAACATCGTTCCTCCTTTGCCACATCTTTCACATTCATATTAACATTCTACGTTTTGTATGATAATATATTGAGCGTTTAAACGTTATGGAACTCCCCATTTTTCTTCTTAATACCTTCTGGTAATAATATCATATCAACATTAAGCATCATTATTATTCTAATCATACACATGCTAACAGTTTTCATCTTATTTATATCTCTATCTAAGTGTATTGTTTACTTATTTTTTTAGCTTTCTTCATTTCCAAATTGCTTCACAATGTTGATGCTATATGGAAAAAAACTGTGACCGAATCTGGATGTTTTCCTTCGGGTACCACAAAGCCCCCCCCCCCCGAAGGTAGCAAGAAAACCAGGTGTGAAGAGGATGTGTAGCATCTCAGACAATCCAGCAGAGTCTCATCAAGCAACGTGTATACAGCATGCTCCGTCCTGGATAGACGATTTCAAACCCAGAGCACATCCTGCTGCCCTTCGTACGTCTGTCCCTCCCACATTATTTAATATAAGATAGTATTCCACAATTTGAGAGGCTGGCTGGTGCAGTTTTTCGCAGGCAGATGAACTGGGCTGGCTCAGAACTTAAGCAAGGATGAGACGCTTTGGACACTGTCCAAGAAATAGGAAAAGCATTCCTGGAGAATGACAGAATAACAGAGTTGGAAGGGACCCTGGAGGTCTTCTAGTCCTATACCATTGTGGACAAATGACTGTCCAATCCCTTCTTGGAAACTTCCAGTGATGAAGCACCAGGGGTGGGTTGCTCTCAGTCCGGCCCAATTTGGCCAAACCAGTAGTGGTATTTCGGTCCTTGGTCACAGAACCGGCAGCGGCCCCAGGCTGGCCACGCCCCTGAACTGGTTCCCCGGTTGCCATTGTTGGCATGTTGTTTTGTAGTGCGCGTCCAATCATAGTTCACTGTAAATTGTTCTGGGCCTCCATGCACGAAGCGAACTGGTAGTAAAACTGGGAGCAACCCACCTCTGTGGAGCACCCTGTGGAGTTCTGCATAACAGAACTGGAAGAGACCTTGAAGGTCTTCTAGTCCAACCCTTGTTGAAGCGGGAGACCCTATACCAGGGGTCTCAAACTCGATTTCATTGAGGTCCACATCAGGGTTGTGTTTGACCTTGGGGGGGGGAGGTTGGGCATGGCCAGCTCGATGACACTTGTGTTGGGGGCGCCTCTGGTTGCCCATGTGCCCTGCTGGTGAAAATGTCTTTGGCCTCCTGCAACCCTCTGCCAGAGAAAACTCCCGAGCTCCGTTTTGGCTGGCAGAGGCACTAAGGGTTGGTCTTTTGCTATATCTGGGTCGGCCCCATGGGATAGATCTACGCACCCTGCCGGCCGAATCCAGCCCCAGGGTCCTGAGTTTGACACCCCTGCCCTGTACCATTATGGACAAATGACTGTCCAATCCCTTCTTGAAAACCTCCAGTGATGGAAATCATTCCACTTATTAATTGTTCTCACTGCCAGGAAATTTCTCTTTAATTCCAGGTTGCTTCTCTCCTTGATAAATTTCCATCTGTTGCTTCTTCTCCTGCCTTCAGGTGCTTTGGAGAATAGTTGACCCCCTCTTCTCTGTGGCAACCCCTCAAATATTGGAAGACTGCGATCATATTCTGTTCCTAACAGAATAACTGAAGAACAGAGCTGGAAGGGACTTTGGAGGTCTTCTAGTCCAACCCCCTGCTCAGGCAGGAGACCTTATACCTTTTCAAACAAATGTTTGTCATAACTTTTCTTAGAAACCTCCAATGACGGAGCACCCACAAGGCAAGCCCTTCCCCTGAAGTCAAATGTGTGTGCCCTGTTGTCTAGAACACAACAACGACACTCTGAAAAGTTGCAGAAGTGCCACTCAAACAAGATTTTACTTTGACTCAGATGAATTATAAACATTTAAGGCAATCTTTAAGGCAATCTTAGTGTCCTCCCAGTTTTTTTTTTTCAGGCCCATGCCTTCATTTAGACAGGGTAATCTAGAAATAAAAATGATTTTATTCTTGTCTTTTGCTGCCCAGACCCCACTTTATTATTTTTTAAAAATAGTTTTTATTGAAAAATTTTCAAGTTTAAAAAACATAAGTAAAAAAAGAATAGAGAAAAAGAAAAAAAAAACAAGAAAAAATTCAAAACCAAATGCAAAACAGATAAAACACAAACAACATAATAATATACTACAATTTTACAGCTTCCCGTATCAGCATGTATATTCTGCCTTTGTAGTTTTCTGTTCACTTATTGCCTTCTCGTACTTTTTAACAATTCTAATACTAATGTAATAATTATATTGTAATATAAGAGTATAATAATACATATAATCAGATTTTTACATACATGCAATAGTTTTAAAAACTACTGATTATATATATTATGAAGAAAAAATGCAGACGCCACTTTAATCTACACCAGTGTTTCTCAAACTTGGCGACTTTAAGTCCTGTGGACTTCAACTCCCAGAATTCCCCAGCCAGCTATGCTGGCTGGGGGATTCTGGGAGTTGAAGTCCACAGGACTTAAAGTCGCCAAGTTTGAGAAACACTGATCTACACAAGATTCTCCAACATCCACCAGCCAATCTTGATTTCCAGCTTTTCTGTTTCTTAATCTGCAGCCAGGGAGCGTCGGAAGGCGCTGAGCAGACAGGAAAAGGAAGATTTCTCTCTTTGTGCAGGGCTAAGAGAAGACGAAGGATTTAATTTATTTATTTCATTTATTTATGTTTCCTATTATTGAACCGCCCATCTCACTCCAAGGGGGGGGGGCGCTCTGAGCGACACGCAACGGAATAGAACCGATAAAGTAAAAGCGACGTAGGAGAATTAACAAATCAAAATTAAAGATTAAACTATGAAATGTTTTACAATTGCAGAATCATGATAATTAAACATCTGAAAGGGGAAAATAGATATGCATATATTTATTATAAAAATAATTAACTGCAATTCATTTTTAATTTTTATCACCACTGATAAAGTCATTTATTGTTATATTTTATATATTTATAGATATGTTTTATTATATCTGTATGCACACACACACAAATACATATATACACACATGTACACATACTGTACATACCTATACACACATGCACACGCAATACACACCCACACATCATGCTAAATTAAAGCAATCTTTGATTTTGGTTTAGATTAGAATGAAGACTGAATTCCTCTTTAAAAAATACAATTATTTTTTTATTATTGAAGGTTTAAGGTTTATTTTCTGGTTACCAATCCAGGATTTGAAACCAATGATGGTTTGTTGATGTTTTGCAAATCCTGGCTTATTTCAATTGTGGTTTTTAGGTAGATCTGAATCTTTGCTTATTCCTAGCTTATATCTGTGAACTATTCGTTCTGGATGCTAGCAGAAGAAATAGAGGAAAAAACAGAAATTAGGGGGGGAAACCTATTATTTGTTTGTCTGCAAAAGTGTTTTGATTTATATATACAGTACACACAATTTACACATACACACATATGCAGAAGCAAAGGCTCTTATGAAATCAGGAGCCCAGCTGGCTGGCTGATTATCCAGCCAAAAGACAGGGATTTGGATTTAATTTTAATTTTTTTTTTTTGCAACCCATTTCCAAAGGCATCTCCCCCCCCCCTTCTCCCCCTGGCATCTCCCCTTTTGCCAAGGAACGCCTAGGCCCCCCCCCTCCCTCTCCTTTACAACTCCTGTTGCCACGGAAACTGCCTCCACAGGCTGAGGCGCCAGGGCAACCCATCACTCAGCCCGCCAGCCAATCGGAAGCTCTCCTGCCCTTCCCTCCTCGCCGTCACCCGGGCGACCAATGAGCTTCTCACCTGTTCTGGGATGTGCTCAGTCACGCCGAGCAGCCAATCGGAGCCTTCCCTGCCCCAGGAAGCTCCCGGTCGCTTTGGCAACATCAGCTGAGCATCTCGCTGGCCTTTCCTGCTTTGTGCCAGCTGGCTTGGATGCTCGAAAGGCATCGCCAGATTGGCCAGGGGGGCACCGCTGGGCGCCGGGGATGGGCTCAGCATCAAGTAGTACAACGCACAGGGATGAAAAGCCACCCAACCACCTTGGATCCTCAATTCCTAAAATTATAAATAAATTTTATAAAACTTAACAAATGTCGAATCGTAATTTTATTGGGATTATAAATAATTATATTGTACACACCATCCTGGGTGCCTCTCAGAGAGGGATGGGCAGTTAAGAAATACAAAATATAATTTATTTATTTTGCATCACTTTTATTGACATCATCCTAATATAAATCATGTGTGCCAAGAAAGATAATAGACAAGGGAAAGTGGAGCGAGAAAAGAAGGGAAAATAAAGTATTGACTCAGCACTGCAGTGGAAAAATAATTGTACATTTCTTATCTTATCTATAGCATGTTATCAATATTTTATTTATTATTCTTTTACTTGCAAGTAGACCTAAGAAATTCATTTTATTAAGGTGTAGTTCAAGGATTAGAATAAAAATAATAAATCAGCATTTATAAGAGCAATATGGGTAGTCCTCAACTTACAACCACAATTGAGCCCGAAATGTGTGTTGCAAAGGGAGAAATTCGTTCCATAACCAATAGAGTTTTGCCCTATTTTATGACTTTTCTCGCCACTTTGGTTAAGTAAATCACTGCACTAGCTTCCCCATTGACTTTGCTTGTCAGAAGATTGCAAAAAAGGGACTGCAACCCATCATAAATATGAATCAGATGCCAAATATATGAATTTTGATCAGATGACCATGGGGATGCTGCAAAGGTTGTAACTATTATGGACACTGGGTATGTTTAGCTTAAGAGAAAGAAGGACCAGGGGAGACATGATAGCAGTCTTCCAATATCTCAGGGGCTGCCCCAAAGAAGAGGGAGTCAAACTATTCTCCAAGGCACCTGAGGGTAGAACAAGAAGCAATGGGTGGAAACTAATCAAGGAGAGAAGCAACTTAGAAGTGAGGAGAAATTTCCTGACAATGAGAACAATGAATCAGTGGAACAGAAGTTACCTCCAGAAGTTGTAAATGCTCCAACATTGGAGGTTTTTAAGAAGGGGTTAGTTAATCATTTGTCTGCTTTCCTGCCTAAGCAGGGGGTTGGACTAGAAGACCTCCAAGGTCCCTTTCAACTCTCTTATTCTATTCTATTCTATTCTATTCTATTCTAAAGTCATGTCATATTTTTTCAGTGACGTTGTAACCTTGAACGGTCACTACAGGAACAGTTTTAAGTGGAGGACTAACTGTAGTCCTAAAAAATAAATATGAATATTTAGTTATTGTTCCTGGATTAGAATAATGAAAGCAATAATATACCAACTAACAATAAATACAGAATTTGCCCCTCCCTGAAATTGGATAGAGTATTGCATGATTTTGAGATTGTAGGTTGATGCCCAATTCATTTTCCTGCATACTAAAAAGAACTTTTGGATGCAGGAATCCATTGTAGATGAGCTGCCTTTAACTAATATTTTTTTGCAGATGAGCTGTAAATATGGCTTAGGGTCGTTAAGCAGGAAGCAAGTCATTGATTTCATCAGGCACATGTTATGGATTTTATCTGGATTTTGACTGCTGTGAATTTTACTGTGCTGTTTTTTTTCATTGTATTCCTTTTTAGTTTCTTCTCTCCGGGACATTCTTTCTGTTTAGGGAGATCTACCTTTTATTCTCCTAGGCAGGAAATTTAGAGATGTCGTGATTTGCACATCTACCATTGACTTAGGCTTCCAACCACAGTGGTACCAAAAATGACAAGTTACTGTAACTTCAATAGCCAGTTTCTGTTTTGTTTTATAGGGACGGGTGGCTCAATGGCTAAGACGCTGAGCTTGTCCATCAGAATGGTGGGCAGTTCGGCAGTTCGAATCCCTACCGCCGTGTAACGGGGTGAACTCCTGTTCCTTGTCCCAGCTTCTGATAACCTAGCAGTTCGAAAGCAAGTTTAAAAAAAAATGCAAGTAGAAAAATAGGAACCACCTTTGGTGGGAAGGGAGCAGCGTTCCGTGTGCCTTCAGCGTTGAGTCATGCTGGCCACATGACCACAGAGACGTCTTTGGACAGTGCTGGCTCTTCAGCTTTGAAACAAAGATGAGCACCACCCCCTAGAGTCAGGAACGACCAGCACATATATGTGAGGGGAACGTTTACCTTTACCTTTAGGTATGGAATTCTGAATGTTTGCACAGGTAGTCCTCAACTTATGACCACAACTGAGCCCAGTGATGGAGCACCCGCAATCTCCAGAGACAAGCTGCTCCATGGGTTAATTGTTCTCACTGTCAATAAATTTCTCCTTAGCTCTAGGTTGCTTCTCTCCTTGATTAGTTTAGTCTTAATTTTATGGAGGAGGAGGAGCAGAAGAAGAAGAAGAGGAAGGAGAGGAAGAGGAAGAAGAGAAAAGAAAGAAGAGAAAAAGAAGAGGAGGAGGAGGAGAGGAAGAGGAAGGGAGAATAAGAAGACAAAAGGAAGAAGAGAAAAGAAGAAGAGAAAAAGGAGATGAGGAAGAGGAGGAGGAAGAGGAGGAGGAGAAGAGGTAGAGGATGGAGAGGAAGAGGAAGAAGACAAAAGGAAGAAGAGAAAAAGGAGAGGAGGAAGAGGAGGAGAAGGAGGTGGTATCGGAATTTATTCAGCAAAATCTGATCTGCTAGATTCTTTGATCAGAGCCAATCTCAACTTCTAGACTTCCTCTAGATCAGATTTCCTGGTCTGCTCCTCTATCTCCTGGACCTGACATTTGTGACACAAAGTTCCTCTTAGCTTCCACTCCTGGGAAGGGGGCCTATGTTGGGTGATGATGGGTGAGAGCAGAAGGCTTCTGCATCCTCAAAATGCTGCCTTGGCCAAAATTCTCTTTTCCTCCCAAATTACCTGCTAGGGTGTCCCACCCCCCCATCAGCACAATCATTAAGAGAAGGCCAAATTGATCTGCATAGCAATAAGGACCATCTGAATTGGCTCCAGGCAGATTTGCAAGCAAGTGCCTTCATGCTCCTGTCTTCTCCAAACCATCTTAGATATCTCAGTGCAAGGACCCCTCCTCTCCTCTGCTAAGGGGAATGGAGGTGAAAACATACGATGAACATTTGCAGGACTTGGGTCTGTCTTGTTTAATGACAATAAGTGCTAGGTTGACATCATAGCAGTCTTCCAATATTTGAGGGGCTGCCACAAAGAGGAGAGGGGGGTCAGCTTATTCTCCAAAGCACCTGAAGACAGGACAAGAAGCAATGGGTGGAAACTAATCGAGGAGAGAAGCAACCTGGAATTAAGGAGGAAATTCTTGTGCGAACAATTAATCGGTGGAACAGCTTGCCACCAGAAGCTGTGGCTGATCCATCACTTTCAAGAAGAGACCGGACAGACCCTTGTCTGGAATGGGGCAGGGTCTCAAGCCCTCCAAGGTCCCTTCCAACTCTATTATTCTACATTCCATTAAAGCAAATGATTGAATGGTTAAATCTTTCTCCTCCCGTCTTCTTTTTATTTCCACTTTTTTTTTAACCAGACGATCAATTTACCCTTCAATCATTTGAAGATTTCACATAAAACAAGGTCATATTGTTACCTGAAATTTTAGGGTTCATTATTACTCCAAATTACAGGTGGCTCAGTGGCTAAGATGCTGAGCTTGTCGATCAGAAAGGTCGGCGGTTCGAATCCCAGCACTGCGTAACGGAGTGAGCTCCCGTGACTTGTCCCAGCTTCTGCCAACCTAGCTGTTCGAAAGCACATAAAAATGCAAGTAGAAAAATAGAAACCACCTTTGGCGGGAAGGTAACAGCGTCCCATGAGCCTTTGGCTTTTAGTCATGCCAGCCACATAACCACGGAGACATCTTTGGACAGCGCTGGCCCTTTGGCTTTGAAACGGAGATGAGCCCCGTCCCCTAGAGTCAGGAACAACTAGCACATATGTGTCAGGGGAAACTCTCTAGGCTGCGTTTTGAATCCAGGTTTGGTTGAGTTCTCAGATGCCATGTGGGGAGTTGGGTAAAGGGCCAATGTTATCATGCCTTAATCCCATCCCCCAGGAGCTGAAGGGGAGAACTCTTTATTATGTAAAGGGACTGGCTTGGCCACCTTAATGGCCCATTTGCAAAGTGGGTGGAGGCAGGAAGCTGCAGGGAGCTACTCTCAATTTAAAACATGTTTCTTCCTTTTCACATCCAGGGAAATATAATATTCTGCCATTTCAATATTTCCTAGGATATTTCATTTTTTCTGGGAGAGGGATGGGTTTTAACTTCCTACAAGCCAAAGCCATTTTCTCTCTTTAAATATGCAAAAACTAGCCTATTCATAAATTAAACAATGGGGGCTTATTCTGGAGTCCTTGAGTGGTGTTAAAGAAAGAAACCCAGATGGAAAAGGGGAAAATGCAAAATATTTTAAGGGTGTCTGTCTTTTCTTACATCTAATTAATGTATCTTATTGTCTGATGTGTTGCTTTCTAGCTCATATCATCAGCTTCTGTCCCCTAAAGACTTCCCTTAATATTAAATGCTTATATTTTGCATGAATTATTTGGCGGTTTGTATTTTGGTGTGTGTGCAAATAAACCCCTTTGCAAAGGTCAAAAGTGTCTCTCAAAATTCAGGGAACCACATTAGCTCCATGCCAATTAGCTCAAAGGCAGCAATCACTTTTATTGATTTACTTAAATTACTTATTGGTTTAATTACTTATTGCTGCCCATCTCGCTTCAAAGCAACTCTGGGTGGCTTACAATATTAAAAGCAATAAAACCATAAAAGGTAAATGTTTCTAAAAACGATAAAAATATAATTGTAGTTAAAAGGTACAGTTAGGTGATGGGGAAGGAGTAGGATGTGCGTGTGGGAGCACTGGGATATTCTCTTTATTTGGGGGGGGGGCAAACTTGGTGACTTTGAGACGTGTAGACTTCAATTCCCAGAATTCCACAGGCAGCCCACAAGTCTTAAAACTTTTATTGTTATTGTTGTTATTGTTGTTATTTATTGTAAAAGTTTTATTGGCAGCAGAAAAAAGTTTGTTCCTTTGGAAATTATTTCTGAAATTTCCACTCTGGTTTCCCTGGAGATTTCCTCGTGGTCTCCCATCCAACTCTTCTTTAGGCAGTTTCTTCGCTTAAGATTGAGTAGATGCTGCGCCCTAACCGGGCCTTCATTCTCTGGTAAATATATTATCCTATAACTGCAATCAAAATCCGGAGAGCCATTGATGGGAAGCGCAAATCAACTCATTTACGGGGGGCGCCAGGTTGGCGATAGAGGCAGCCTAAGCCTGGAAAGGCTGCCCGCGAAAGACCGCCTGCGCACGCGCAAGCAGGGGCCGGAAGGCGGGGCCTTCACGGCATTTTGGACGCGCGGCCAATGGAAGGAACGGGCGTTGGGGTTGACCTCAAGGGGCGGGGCACGACGACGGAGGGAGTTGCCTCTGGGTCAGAGCGAAGGGCGGAGAGGCTTGAGCCTGTGAGGCTTCCGTAGGTCTTTCCTGTCGCCATGGAGATGAGTACGCGCTGCGTTGCTAGGAGACGGGGAGAAGACACACGCGCGCGGAGCAGGTAAAGGGGAAACGAGGCGGGGTTGGCTCACCTTAAAATGGAGCCTCCAGGGACGGGCGCAGTCTACCCGTGGAAACCAAGCGGCAGCGGTTTTCCGGGTAGTAGGGCTGCTACGGCCCCCAGATCCTACGAGCCAGTGGGGGGGAACCTAAACTGAGACTTACCCCTGGAATTGTTTTGTTTTATTATTTTATTTTATTGTATTTTATTATTTTGTTCTGTTTTATTTATCTTTTTTTAAAAAATAATTTTTATTCCATTTATTCGTTTTATTTTATATTTTATTATTATTATTTTATTTCGCTTCCTCCTTCCCAAGGGTTTCTTAACATTTAAATGTAATGTCATGGATTTTAAATTAATTCATTTTAATGAGACATGCCTTTGGGCAGCTTACAAAATCCATCACACAAACACACACACACACACAAAACTGAGCCGCTTACAAAAGCTAAGAAGGCACTTCATTTGCTATGTTGTTGGAAGCCTCTCTGAAGCAGGAAAGATGGGGCAGCCTGTAAATATTCCATCACCAACAATATTAAGGTAATAAAATAATGGTTTGAGGTCATCAGGATCTCTCACCCATTCCCAAAGATGTTATTTCAAATCGCTTAATTTTTCCTCTGGGGAAAAAATTGTTTCGTTTTACAGAGACAAGAACACCACGTTTTGCAAGATTTGAGCATAACGTCCGGACCAAACGTAATTTCCAATGTTGGATTTTTCCCCCCTACCAGAGGGAGCCCCCCTTGTGGAGGACTCTGAAGCCGTTACCGTGGCAACTCCACTGTACTGTACAGTAGGAGCCATTTTACAGCAGTACGGTAGAAGCCGTTTTAAGGCACAACAGGCTGCATCTTAACAGAATACAAACCCCGAGGGGTTTTAGGGGTGTCTTACCCCCACAGTATTTTTCTCCAGAGAGTAAGTCATCTGTGTAACAAGTTTGGTTGAAATTGCTCGAGGCGTTCCAAAGTTATGCTGGAATACACATACACACAAACATAGATTAAATTAAATTAAACCAATTTCATTGTATTTATTTTGTACAATGACAATAAAGACTATACCAGAGCAATATTTATTTATTTTATTTATTTATTTATAAATATATATATATTTTCCCTCCAGGTGCTGACATTTCTTCTTGTACACAGCTTTTCCCTGGCTGAAAAAAAATGTGGTCCAAGTATCCAACTTTGTTCCCCAAGAGTTTTATCAGTTCCTTAAACCAAACGGTGAGTTGCCCCCAAGAGGGGGAAATAGTCTATTTTGCAAAAGGAAGCACTTTTTTGTATTTTTGTATACTGACCCAGGTAATAAAATGGGGCAGCTCTGCACGAACCCATATTATTATCGTTACATAAAAAGAAATGCATAGGTTTAAGCAGGAGATTGCTGGAGGGAACAGGCTTCCCAGGTCAAACTGGATAGTACTTCCATGCTATGCTGGTAGGTGGGTGCATGACAAGATTATTTTAAGGAGATATTTCTCGTATAATACACTATATTGCCAAAAGTATCCGCTCCCCCATCCAAATAATCAGAATCAGGTGTTCCAATCCCTTCCATGACCACAGGGGTATCAAACCAAGTCCCTAGGCATGCAGGCTGTTTGACACACACGTGTGAAAGGATGGGTCGCTCTCAGGAGCTCAGTGAACCCCAGCGTGCAACTGTGATAGGAAGCCACCTGGGCAACAAATCCAGTTGTAACATTTCCTCGCTCCTAAATATCCCACAGTCCACTGTCAGCTGCATTATAAGAAGGTGGAAGTGTTTGGGAACGACAGCAACTCAGCCACGAAGTGGGAGGCCACGTAAACTCGTCCAACCTCAGTGTGTGACCTCACACATGCGCTTCTGGAAGAATGGTCACAAGTTCCCATCAACACACTCCTGAACCTTGTGCATGGCCTTCCTAGAAGAGCTGAAGCTGTTATAGCTGCCAAGGATGGACCGACGTCCTATTGAACCCTATGGATTAGGAATGGGATGTCACTTACAGAAAGTTCATATGCGAGGAAAGGCAGTTGAGCGAATCCTTTTGGCAATATAGTCTAGGTGGGAGTATGGGTGATCCTTGGGTGATCCTTGGCGCTCTCTGAGCTTGGTTGTCTTCTTGCAGACATTTCATGACCCAACTAGGTAACATCATCAGTGTTACTGGACTAGGTAATCAAATGCCTGCTGCAAGAAAGCACCAAGGACCCCACAGTCCTCCTCCTCTCCACAAACCACATTCCCTTCTTGATTGTTTTCTTTCAGACGTTTCATTAGCCAAACTAGGTAACTTCATCAGGGCTAGCGACTTAGCACTGATCAACTCTAATTACCTATCACAGCATCAGCCCTGGACCTGATGATGTTAGCAATAGCAACAGCACTTAGACACCGCTTCCCAGTGCTTTTACAGCCCTCTCTAAGCGGTTTACAGAGTCAGCATATTTGCCCCCATCAATCTGGGTCCTCATATGACCCACCCCGGAAGGACGGAAGGCTGAGTCAACCTTGAGCCTGGTGAGATTCGAACTGCCAAACTGCAGTCAGCCGGCAGGCAGCAGAAGTCGCCTGCAGTACTGCGCTCTTAACCACTGCGCCACTGCAATTAACCGAACTGCTCCTAACTGAACAACTGCTGTGCTTCACTTAACAAACGTCACAAGAAAGAGCGTAAAATGGAGCACAGTTCACTTTTACTCACGTCTCACTTAGCAACAGAAATTTTGGGCCCCATGGTGGACGTAAATCGAGGGCTTTCGGGTATCCATTCTTTCCCAAAGACCCTGGGAAAATCAATATGTGTGTGTGTGTGTGTCTGTGTCTCGTTGGTTGACTTTTCTTAGGTTTTTGCCCCATTTTAATGACGATGCATTGCTTGTATGCCCCCCCCCCCACAATCCCCCGGGGCAAATTTAGGATTACAGCCAATGGGAAAGGGAAGAGGTGCCCAGAAGACCCAAATTCAAATTACTCCTGCCACCCCCCGTACCTTCAGGGATGAAGAAGGAGCAAAAGAAATCCCCACAGCAGAAGACACAATCCAAGAGAGCAGGTGAGAAAAGAGTTGGGGGGGGGGGAGATGTGGAATCATTTGCAGGGTTTCCTTTTTAGTTGAGTTCCACTTGTGGCTTACTGAAAAGAAGGCCACTCAGAGATGGAAAGAGGCTGAAAAGTCCAAAAAGATTTAGCAAAGATAGAATCTTCTGGGTAGAAAGCATCTTCCGCCCTCCCCGACAGAAGGAAGAAAGGAAAGGAACGGTTCTTCCTGTAGGGGGAGGGCCCCCTCAGTTTGGTTTAGTGGAAGAGAGGAAGCTGAGTGCGAGTCCTGCCTTGAACCCCGAAGCCAGTTGGGTGACTTCGAGGCAGTTGTTTTTTCTCCGCTCAGGGAGAAAGCAGGAGCCTGCACCTCTGACCTTCTGCCTAGGAAATTGTGTGGCTTAATCCATCACTTGTTTAGCAGGAGAGAGGGAGACAGAGAGAGAGAAAGAAAGGAGGGAAGAAAGGGAAGAGAAGAGGAAGGGAGGAAAGAAAGATTGAAGGAAGCAAGGAAGGAAGAAGGGAAGGGAAAAAAGAAAGAAGGAAGAGGGAGAGAGAAAAGAGGGAGGAAAGGAAGGGAGGAAGAGACCGGAGGGAAGAGGAAGAAAGGAAGAAAGGAAGGAAGGAAAAGAAAGAAGGAAGAGAGAGGAAAGGGAGGAAAGGGAGGAAGGAAAAATAATGGAAGGAAGGGAGGAAAGAAAAGAAAGAGGAAGGAAGAGAAGGGAGGGAAGAGGAAGGGAGGGAGGGAAGAGGAAGAAAGGAAGGAAGGAAAAGAAAGAAGAAAGAGAAAAGAGGGAGGAAAGGAAGGAAGGAAAGAATAATGAAAGGAAGGAAGGAAAGTAAAGAGAAAGGAAGGAAGAGAAGAGAGGGAGGGAAAAAGAAGAAAGTAAGGAAGGAAAAGAAAGAAGGAAGAAAGAGAGAAAAGAGGGAGGAAAGGAAGGAAGGAAAGAAAGAAAGGAAAGAGAAAGGAAGGAAGAGAAGGGAGAGAGGGAAAAGGAAGGAAGGAAGGAAAAGAAAGAAGGAAGAAAGAAAGGGGGGAAGAAAAGAAGGAAGGAAAGAAGAATGAAAGGAAGGAAGGAAAGAAAGGAAAGAGAAAGGAAGAGGAAGGAAGAGAAAAAAGGGAGGAAAGGAAGGAAAGGAAGGAAGGAAAGAAGAATGAAAGGAAGGTAAGAGAAAGGAAGGAAGAGAAGGGAGGGAAGAGGAAGGAAGGAAAAAGAAGGAAAAAGAAAGAGAAAAACATGAAGGAAGGAGAGACAGATGGAACTAAGGAAAGGAGAGGGTGGGAAGAGGAAGGAAGGAAGGAAAAGAAAGAAGGAAGAGAGAAAAAGGAGGGAGGAAAGGAAGGAAGGAAAGAAGAATGAAAAAAGGAAAGAGAAAGGAAGGAAGAGGAAGGAAGGAAGGGGAAGGAAAAAGAAAGAAAAACATGAAGGAAGGAAAGAAAAGGAAAGAAAGAAGAAAGGAAAGAAGGAAGGAAGGAGAAAGACAGATAGACAGAAACTATCTCACAATCTCCTGGGGATTGGCCGAAGTCACCCAGCTGGCCTTCAGACCTAAGGCCGGACTAGAACTCCCCACCTCCTGGTCCCTAGCCTGGCGCCTTCCCCAGTAGAGAAAACCTTTGCCCTCCGATGGTTTTGGTCCAGGGGGATCCCGTGGGGCCCCCTCCTCTGTCCCCCCCCCCCAGCAGCTCCCCCCCTTCTCTTCTCTTTCCAGAGGAGCGCAGGGTCCGCAGCCTGGCCTTGAAGGCTACTCCCTCCATGCGGCACAAGGTCGGCTGGCACCAGGCCCTGACCGAAGAAATGGCCAAGGCCAACGTCAAAATCCTCCAGGTACCGGAGGGAAAAGAGGCCCTGGAAGCGGGGCTGGGGGGGGGAGGTCTCCCTCGGGCCCCCTCCCCGTTTCCTGGCTGGGAGCTCCCCTGGAGTTTTGGGGATCAGACCCCCTTAGGGAGTTTAGAAGGGTTAAGCCCTTCAGGCCCTCTTGGCTGAGGTTGGTAGGAAAGAAAGGGAGGAAGGCAAGAAAGAAGGAAAAAAGGAAAGTTGATCTTGAGGAAGAAGGGAAGGGAAAGAAGGAGGGAGGGAGGGAAGAAAGGGGACAGGGGGAGGAGGAGAGAAGGAAGGAAGGAGGGAAGGAAGGAGAGGAGGAAAGGAAGGAAGATATTAAGGTAGGAAGGAAGGAAGGGGAGGAGGAGGAGGGAAGGAGGGAAGAAAGGAAGGAAGAAAAATGGAAGGAGAGGAGGAAAGGAAGGAAGGAAGATATTGATGAAGGAAGGAAGGAAGGAATGAGGGAGGGAGGGAAGGAGGGAGGGAGGAAAGAAAGGGGAAGGGGGAAGGAAGAGAGAAGGAAGAAGGAAGCTTGGTTGGAAGTCTGATCTTGAAGGAAAGAAAAGGAGGAAGGAGGAGAGAAAAGAGGAAGGGAGGGAGGAGGAGAGAAGGAAAGAAAGATGGAAGGAAGGAAGGAAAGATGGAAGGAAGGGGGAAAGGAAGGAAAGAAGATATTGATCAAGGAAGGAAGGAATGAGGGGGGAAGGAGGGAGGGAGGAAAGAATGGGGAAGGGGGGAAGGAAGGTAGAAGGAAGCTAGATAGGAAGTTTAACCTTGAGGAAGGAAAGAAAAGGAGGGAGGAGGAGAAAAAAGGGGAAGGAAGGAAATAAAGAAGGGAGGGAGGGAGGAGGGGAGAAGCAAGGAAGGAGGAGGGAATGGGAAGGGAGGGAGGAAACAGGAACATAGGAATGAAAGGGGAAGAAAGAAAGGAAGGAAAGGAGGAGTTAGGAGGGAAGAAGGGAGGAAGAAAGGAAGGAAAGAAAGAAAGGGGCAGGGGGAGGAGGAGAGAAGGAAGGAAGGAAGAAGCTAGGGAGGAAGGAAAGAAAAGGAGGGAGGAGGAAAGAAAAGAGGATGGAAGGAAAGAAAGAAAGGGGGAGGGGAGAAGGAAGGAAGGAAGGAGGGAGGAGACAGGAAGGGAAGAAAGGAAGAAACAAGGGGGAAGGAAGGAAGGAACGGAGGAAGCTAGGTGGGAATTCACCATTCTAGGACTTGGGGGGGGTCTCCTTCCCTCTGATGGCACTGGGGCTCCTTTGTCATCCAGGATTTCTTCACCTGGACAACTTTAAGGCGGCTGCATTTCCATTCCCAGAATTCCCAGGGCGGAAGCAGCAGAGGGGGAGACACAGAGACACCCCCCCCTTTGTCTTCCTTTCCCACCCCCTCCCCCCTAGAGGCTTTCGAAGAGCAAGATGGCCAGCCTGGAGGAACTCAAGCGCCATTCCTTGGTGCTCCTGGAGAAGAACACAGACCTGATGGAGACCATCCAGGAGACGGAAGCCGATTCGGCCAACCAGGCCAGGTCCCTCCTGCAGCAGTACGACATGTTTGGGGTGAGGCTGCCTGGGAAGGGCCAGTCGGAGCAGCGGAGCCCGGCTTTGGGGCACGGGGGGGCTGCTGGGGGCCTTCACCCGCAGAGCAAGGGATACAGCAACCTCCCCTTTGGGTCCACCTGAATAGAAAAGGCAGCCATTTAATGGTCTAGGGTCTCCTGCTTGAGCAGAGGTTAGACTAGAAGATCTCTGAGATCCCTTCCAACTCTGTTGTTCTGAAAGGAAGGAAGGAAGGGAAAGAGAGAGAGAGAGAGAGAAAGAAGAAGGAAGGAAAGGAAGGAAGGGAGAGAAAGAAGAAAGGGAGGGAAGGAAGGAAGAAAGGAAAGAGTGAGAGAAAGAAAGGAGGAAGGGAGAAAAAGAAGGAAGGGAAAGAAAAAAGAAAGAAAGAAGGGATGGAATGAAGGAAGGAAGGGAAAGAGAGAGAAGAAAGAAGGAAGGGAGAGAAAGAAAAAAAGGGAGGGAAGGAAGGAAAGAGTGAGAGAAAGAAAGCAGGGAGAAAAAGGAAAGGAAAGAAAGAGAAAGAAAAAAGGAAGGAATGAAGAAAGGGAAAGAGAGAGAAAGAAGAAAGAAGGAAGGAAAGGAAGGAAGGAAGAGAGAGAAAGAAAAAGAAAGGGAGGGAAGGAAGGAAGAAAGGAAAGAGTGAGAGAAAGAAAGGAGGAAGGGAGAAAAAGAAGGAAGGGAAAGAAAAAAGAGAAAGAAAGAAGGGAAGGAAGGAAAGGAAAGAGAGAGATAAAAAGGGAGGGAGGAAAAGAGAAAGGAAGGAAGGAAGGGAAAGAGAGAAAGAGAAAGAAAGAAAGAAATGGAATGGAATGGAATAGAATAATAAGGGACCTCAGAGGTCTTCTAGTCCAACCCCTTCCTCAAGCAGAGTTAGCACCCAGAGCCATATTTAGGCCATCAGCTCCGGCTCACAGGTGCACCTGGCCACCCGATTTTCGGCCTTCCGGAGGGCTGGGGGAGGCCGTTTTGCCTGGGGGAGGGTGAAAACTACTCGCGCACATGTGCACGGGGTGTGTGTGTGTCGCACACGCATGCGCAGGTGGGCGGGACACACGCGATAGATATCCCGCACATGCACAATTTTGGCACGCCTTTAGAAGAAGGCTCCCCATCAGTGCCCTAAGCCCAGCTCCTGCGTCCGTTCTGCATCCGTTTTAGCCCCCAGTCCCTTAATCCTCTTGGTAGTGGCAGCGTTGTTTCTTACACGGAATGCAGACTTGGAAGGGGCCTTGGAGGTTGCATTGATTGGAAGGTATAGTTAGATTAGGAATTAAATACGGTTCAAGTTAGTTTAGGTGTTGAATCCTGTTCCTTGAAGACAGGGGTGTCCAAAGTTGGGAACTTTAAGACTTGTGGACTTCAACTCTCAGAATTCCCCAGCCAGCAGAGCTGGCTGGGGAATTCTGGGAGTTGAAGTCCACAAGTCTTAAAGTTCCCAACTTTGGACACCCCTGCTTTAAGAGATTACCTTTCAGGTCATGTAGAATTGCCTTCTGGGAAATGTAGTCTTTATCTCATGCCACATCTGCCTTCCTGTTTGGCCACGGGATTATACCTCTGTATACCTCTGTACCTTAGGCTGCTGGCTCAATGCATCATGCAGACCAGCGGTCATTTGGAATCCTAGCAAGGGAAGCTTCTCACCTTGGGGAAGGAAGCCCCTCTTCTCACCTGCGCATCATAGGATCAAAGCATGGTGTGTGTCTCTCAGAAGAATCTCAGCAGTTTTTGAGAAGGCCTGCAAAATAAACGTAATTTGCACGATTTCAGTTTGCTGCCTGAGAGGTTTATCTGCCTGAGAAGAGCGATCCTACGCTTGGACCAGAGCAGTGAGAAGAGAGCTAAGCCTCTCCTTGAGAAAGAAAGACGCCGTTGACGCAGGAAGTGTTAAAGAATCTGCAAAGGACAGATTCTGTGGGGGGGGGGGGGGGAAGCAGGTTTGCATCCTCGTCTTGGAACAAGTCAGACAAACCCTGTTTCAGTAAATGAAAGCGGAAGATTTTGATCCCTCCTCTTTGCAGAGTAAGAGGCTGCTACCTGATTGTAAAAGCCTCATAGCCCCATGGAGAAGTTTCCATAGACGTAGGATTTGCATGATAAGACCATTTTAATGAAAGGCAGCCTAAGTTTGGTTCAGCTGCTTTCTTTAACTCTTGGTTGAAAATTAACTGGAAAGGCAACCAACCCCCTTCACAGTTTGCAAGCTAATCTCAGTCCAAAATTGGGTCCCTGTCAGGGGAGAAAAGCCCTCGGGAACCCCACAGACGGACATCTCGCCTGTAAATCCTCTTCACAGGGAAAAGCCAAAGGCCAGTTCCTCCAAACATTAGTTAGACGAAGCGCCCTCTGACGGCTCACTTGGAAATTGCAACCTGTATTTTGGCTACTCGCACGCACCGCCCTCTGGTGGTCAGTCTGTGAACCACAGGCACGTGTTCAAGCCACCAGCCTGCAACGCACCCTAGTGGCCAAAAAGTGAGCTGTGTCGACATTGTCTAAATCTTGCAACACACCCTAGTGGCCAAAAAATGAACTGCGCTGACATCTCCTAAAGCAGTGGTTCTCAACCTTCTCAATGCCATGACCCTTTAATACAGTTCCTCATGTTGTGGTGACCCCCAACCATAAAATTGGTGTCTCGGTTCCTAAGACCATCGAAAATATGTGTTTTCCAATGGTCTTAGGCGACCCCTGTGAAAGGATCTTTCGATTCTGTGGGTCGTGACCCACAGGTTGAGAACCCCTGTCCTAAAGCTTGCAACTCACCCTAGTGGCCAAAAAGTGAACTGCACCAACATCTCCTAAAGCTTGCAACACGCCCTAGTGGCCAAAAAGTGAACTTCGCCAACATCTCCTAAAGCTTGCAATGGACTCTAGTGTCCCAAAAGTGAACTGCGACAACATCTCCTAAATCTCGCAACACACCCTAGTGGCCAAAAAGTGAACTGCACCGACATCTCTAAAGCTTGCAACACACCTTAGTGGCCAAAAAGTGAGCTGTGTCGACCTTGCCTAAATCTTGCAACACACCCTAGTGGCCAAAAAGTGAACTGCGCCAACATCTCCTAAAGCTTGCAACGCACCTTAGTGGCCAAAAAGTGAGCTGTGTCGACCTTGCCTAAATCTTGCAACACACCCTAGTGGCCAAAAAGTGAACTGCGCCAACATCTCCTAAAGCTTGCAACGCACCTTAGTGGCCAAAAAGTGAGCTGTGTCGACCTTGCCTAAATCTTGCAACACACCCTAGTGGCCAAAAAGTGAACTGCGCCAACATCTCCTAAAGCTTGCAACACACCCTAGTGGCCAAAAAGTGAACTGCGCCAACATCTCCTAAAGCTTGCAACGCACCCTAGCGGCCAAAAGGTGACTTGCCCTGAAAATTCTTAATATATTCAGGAAATTTCCTGTTTTAATCTTAAGTCATGGAGTCTCTTGCCATGGCAGACATGTCCGAAATGCCTAACCTCGACACAAACTCAGAATTTCTTGTTCAAAACTCAGGATTGGTTGTTGAACACTCAGAAATGACAGAAGCCTCTCGAACAACCGACGACTCGAGGGAGCAGAGAAAGCTTCCTGACGCCAAACAGTCACGCCTGAGGGAGAATTGGGACAAGCACTGTCAACGTTATAACAAATCCTGGGAAAGGCTGCTGAAGCTCTGCAACGCAGCCAACGATGAGACCTCCTCCAGGCACATTAACTCACTGGTGGATGAGCTTTTCATGGAATGGGAGGATTGTGAAAGCCGTCTCGTCAACATTCCATCGCAGCTAAGAGACCCAGAACTCCAAGAGATCACAAAAGGCTTAGAGGCTCTGGGCGAAGAGCGTAACCAGTTCTTCCAAAGCAATAAAAACTGTTTCCCTGCTGCACTGGAGGCAAAGGATAGACCGCAGGAGAAGTCCGAAACCGAAGTGTCGCATCGTTTGCTTGCGCCATCTCAGCAGTCCCATGCAGCTTCCTTTCCCTCTTCTAGCAAAGCCTGAAATGAAAGCTCATCTAGTGGAATTCATGGATAAGATGGTCCAGAATGGACACGCCGAGCTTGCCCCCACCTTTGGGAAGAAATGAAGGATGCTGGTACCTGCCGTTCTTTGGAGTGCACCATCCACAATAGCCAGGCCAGGTACCGTAGTCTTCGACACCAGCGCACAGTTCCCAAACCTCTCTCTGAACGAAGCTCTTCTCACGGGGCCTGCTCTCCCCAAGAGCCTGCTCGGCATTCTCATCCGCTTCAGAAAGGAAGCCATGGCCGTCACGGCCGACATCCAACAGATGTTCTATTCATTCCTCACCGGGGAAGATCGTCGCAACTCCCTACGTTTCCCGCGGTTCAGCGGCGAACAGCCCAACCAACAGATAACGGAAAGCAGAATGCCAGTGGACGTCTTTGGGAATGGCTGTCCCTGGCAACCACCGACTGTGGACGGCAACACACCGCTTGTGTGGGTCAAGACAAATACTTTGCAGATGCCAAACGATTCGCGGAACGGGACTTCAACGTTGACAATGGCCTAAAATCCATACCCACCCCGGCAGAGGCCATAGACTTACTGCGTTTCCCCAAAAATAAGACAGGGTCTAATTTTCTTTTGACCCCTGAAATATGGCCTTATTATTGGGACGGCTTATTTTTGGGGGGGTTCAGGAGATGGCGAACGTGGTCACCTCATGGCTGCTGTGTTGCACTACTGTGACAGCGCAACGCAGCCATTCACCCCCGAGGCTGTGCCCGCGTCCTCCCGTTCCCCACAGTCTTTTGCCAAGAAGCTCTACACCAGGCCAATCACCGACCTGCTATTGCTCGAAGGAAGAAAAAACTTGAAGATTGAACCTCAAGCTTTGCGTGCTTTGTCTGTTGCATTGTTTGATGCTCTACTTCTGTTCATTTTAGTTAATGGTTAGTTAACAGTGGAATTTATAATTCCAGGCAGGGAGTGGACTGATTCAAGGGTATAGTTAGACTAGGAATTAAATGCTGTTCAAGTTAGTTTAGGTGTTAAATCCTGTTCCTTGAAGAGATTGCCTTTCAGATAATGTAGAATTGCCTTCTGGGAAATGTAGTCTTTATGTCATGTCACATCTGCCTTGTTGATTGGCCATTGGATTATATCTCTGATAGGCTGCTGGCTCAATGCATCATGCAGACCAGCGGTCATTTTGAATCCTAACAAAGGAAACTAACTTCAGCTTCTCACCTTGGGGAAGGAAGCACCTCTTCTCACCTGCGCATCATAGGATCAAACTATGATGTGTGTCTCAGAAGAATCTCAGCAGTAATCGTAAGTTATTATTTTTGCGAAGGCCTGGAAAATAAACAGGGGGTTGGACTAGAAGACCTCCAAGGTCCCTTCCAACCCTGCTATTGTATTGTATTGTACTGTAAACGTAGTTTGTACGATTTCCTGTTTGCCTGGTGGAGTTTATCTGCCTGAGAAGAGCGATCCTACGCTTGGACCAGAACAGAGGTCTTCTAGTCTGACCCCTCGCTCAAGCAGGAGACCAGTTCAGAGAGGTGGCCATCCAGTCTCTTCTTAGAAACCTCCAGAGATGGAGCACCTACAACTTCTAGCAGCGAGCGGTTCCACTGGCTAATCCTACTCTTGTTACTTCATATGCCACAGCGGATCATCGCCACTCTCCGAGACTCCAATCAGAACCAAATTGGTGCCGCCAAAGCAGACCTCAGTGCCGCAGAGAAGAAAGTGGAGAAGAAAGTGGCGAGTAAGTGATGCCCCCCTGTCCTCCTCGCTTGGGAGTGGGCCGGGGGTGGGGGGGCTGGGCAGAGGAGAGCTCCACAATTTTCAAATCCCCAAGGAAGCAGTAGCTCCCTGCGGCCAGATTGCTTATCAAGCACCCCCTCTTGGTGTATAGGTAGCCCTTGACTTAAAACCATTCATTTAGCGACTATCTATCTACCATATCTATTATCCATCATTTATATCTGTGTAGATAGATTGCTAGATAGATGCAAAGATACCTTGTCTGTGTCTGTCTGTCTGTCTGTCTAGCTAGCTACTTATCTACCTTCTCCCTCCCTCCCTCTCAATAGGCTGCCTGTGTAAGCTGCTTAGAGAGGGCTGGGTGGAAAACCCTGTGAAGCAGCGTATAAGTCCAAGGCCTTTGGCTATTTTCTTTTGAGAGCGGGCCTCAGAGTTCCATGTTTTCAAGAGCTCCCGCCTCTTCCCAGTAAAACAAAGTGGCCATTGAGCTTCTCTTCTCTTCCAGAACTGGACCAGGAGCTGAAACAGGTGGGCACCCGGGTACACACCCTGCAGGAAGAGGTTAACGTCCTGCGATCCTACATGGACAAGGAGTATCCGCTGAAGGCCGTCCAGATCGCCACCCTTCTGCGCACCATCCGGAACCTGAACGAGGAGCAGCAGGTGGGCGGGAGGGTGGGGGTGACCTTCCCAGGCCCCCAGTCTCAAGGGTGGGGTGGGGTCCTTGGACCCTTCTTTAAAGACACCCCTCCCCCCCCCCCGCTTCCCGCTGTTCTGCCTCCTCCAGTATGAATTGGAAGACACCGAAGATCTGGCCAGGCGGTTCCTGGACACCTTAGCCAGAAAAGCCAGAGACGAGCAGGAGCGCATTCTGCATTCTGTGGCCGATGTGAGTGGACATCGCTCTGACTGGCCCCCATGGCACCTTCCCCTCCTCCCCCCCCCTCAAAAGGCAACTGGACTTTCTTCTGTATTTTTTTCCCCTTTGAAAACGTTTCACTTCTCATCCCAAGAAGCTTCTTCAGTTCTAGCTGACTGGAGGGGAGAGACCGGACAGCCATTTCTCCTGAATAGTATATATTATGGGGTCACCTGCTTGAGCAGAGGGTTGGACTAGAAGACCTCCAAAGTCCCTTCCAGCTCTATTCTTGACGCATTGATTGGGCAGGGGGTTGGACCAACAGAGTTGGGAGGGACCTTGTAGGTCTTTGCAGGTCACCTCGCCCAAGCAGGAGACCCTACACCATTTCTGACCGTTGGCAGTCCAGTCTCTTCTTGAAAGCCTCCAGGGATGAAGCTTCTGAAGGCAACTTCTGTTCCATGGGTTGATGGTTCTCACTGTCAGGAAATTCCTCCTTGTTTCTAGGTTGAATCTCTCCTTGGTCAGTTTCCATCCATTATTATTCCTTCTCTGGCCTTCAGGTGGAGCATAGCTCGACCCCCTCCTCTCTGTGGCAGCCCCTCAAATATTAGAAGATGCTCTCCTGTCTCCCCTGGTCCTTCTCTTCCCTAGACTAGCCATGCCCAGTTCCTGCAACCGTTCATCCTATGTTTTAGCCTCCAGTCCCCTCATCATCCTGGTTGCTCTTCTCTGCACTTTTTCTGGCGTCTCAACATCTTTTTTATAGTGTGGGGACCAAAACTGGATGCAGTACTCTAGGTGTGGCCTTACTAAGGCTTTACAGAGGGGTATTAGTACCTCCCTTGATCTTGATTGTATCCCTCTGTTAATGCAACTGAGGATTGCATTGGCTTTTTTGGCTGCTGCTGCACACGCCTGGCTCCTATTTAGCTGGTTGTCCACTAAGACTCCAAGATCCCCCTCACATGTCTTAATTTTGTCGTTCTTTTTTGTCGTTGTAGGAAAAGCTGCTGCAGTACCAGGACGGTCTGGAGCAGATGCACCGGAATAACACGGAGCTGAGAAGGCAGATAGACGTGCAAAAGGAGGCAAGGAAATCGGGGAATTGCAGCCAGTTAACTGAGCTGATGCCAGGGTCGGTTGGAAGTTGCTTCTCTTGATCCCCTGGTGGCCCCCTATCCCACGGGATAACCTTCCAGGAGGTTTCATGGCCACTAGGAACTGTCACGTATAGAGGGCAAAGAGAAGTCCTGAATTGAGGCCTTTGCGAGACAGGTGGTCCTCGACTTACAACAGCTCATTTAGTGACTGTCCTAAAGTTACAACGGCACCCCCCAAAAAGTGACTTACGGTCTTTTTTCCACCCTTATGACCGTCGCAGCATCTCCATGGCCATGTGAAAAATTCAGACGTTTGGCAACTGACCTGTATTTATGACGGTCGGCGTCTCCTGAGGATCACACAATCCTCTTTTGCGACCGTCGGACCAGCCAGGTCAACGGGGAAAGCTGGATTCACTTTGCAACCGTGGGACTAACTTTTAACAACAGCCGTGATTCGTTTAACAATGTTCAGGTCATGAAAAAACACCGCAACCGTCCTAAATACGAGTCAGTTGCCAAGCGTCCGAATTTTGATTTAGTGACTACGGGGACGCTGCCACGGTCATAAGTGTGGAAAACGGTCCCGGGTCCCTTTTTCCAGTGCTCTTGTAATGCTGGTCACTAAATGAACAGTTGTAAGTTGAGGACATGGGACGCGGTGGCTCCATGGCTAAGACGCTGAGCTTGTCACTGAAAGAAGTTGGCCGTTCAGCAGTTCGAATCCCTAGCGGCGCGTAACGGAGTGAGCTCCCGTTCCTTGTCCCAGCTTCTGCCAACCTAGCAGTTTGAAAGTACGTTAAAAATGCAAGTAGAAAAATAGGAACCACCTTTGGTGGGAAGGGAACAGCGTCCCATGCGCCTTTGGCGTTGAGTCATGCCGGCCACATGACCACGGAGACGTCTTTGGACAGCGCTGGCTCTTCGGCTTTGAAACGGAGATGAGCACCGCCCCTTAGAGTCGGGAACGACTGGCACAGATGTGCTAGAGCTCAAAACGATCCTCCGAGCAAACCGGAAGTGACTTCTGGTTTGCTTGGAGGGTCGTTTTAAGCGTTCCGAAGGCTTCAGCGACCGTCCGGAGGCTTCCCTGACGCCTCCGGAGGGCATCTGGGGGGGAGAGCGGGGGCCCTGGAGGCCAACCGTGTTGCAAAGGCCATGCAGGAGGAGCTGGGAGGTCCAGCCGGGAGTGGGAGATTCTGAACACCTGGCCCTGCTTCCCTTTGCAGGTGATCGACGACCTGGTGAAAGACGTGAGGGAGCTGCAGAAGAGCATCATCACCCTGCATCACTCCCTGGGGGACCCCTACAACACCATCTTCCCGGACATCCTCCTGCGCCGGCCCAAGTACTGCCCCTCCATTTGCACCTCCACCTCCCTTTTTATGCAGCCGCACGGCAGTGGTGGCTTCCGGGGGTTACGGCCTGGTACGGGCGTACCGGTGGTAGCTGGGAGCAGCAGCTACCATACCGGAACGGTGGGCCATTTGGCCCGCCCGCCCGCGTTCCTTACCTGCTCATGCCTGCTTCTCTCTCTCACCCCCTAGATGCACCCCAGACATGGAGGTCGTTCTGGACATCCCGACCGATGACGATTTCCCCTTGTAGTCGCCCGAAAGGAAGCGGGGATCACACATCTTGACTGCCAAAACCTGCTTGGCCTCCATTGTCGGTTGGCTTCGGCTGTGTTTGACCCGGATTGGGTGCTGCCTCCTGGCCAGCTAAATCTTGCAGCCGTCTTTTAAATTTCCTCAATCAAATATATCGGGGTTTTCATTTCCTCTATTAAAGGCAGCCTTTATCGGACTGAATGGTGGTGGGTTTATCGTCGGAACACCCCGAAAACAAATGCTCCGTTTTCCTCGTTGCACCCCAATAGCGATTGCGGAGTCGAGGCCCTCTGTGAAGGCTGCAGTGGTAGGATCAGCGAGCAGGATCCCTGCTTTCTTATACAGCTAGTCCTCGACTTACGACCCCCCCCCAATTGACCCCGACATTTCTGTGGCTGAGTGAGACATTTGTTCAGGGAGTTTTGGCCCATTTTACGACCTTCCTTGCCAGAGTTATTAAAGCAGGGGTGTCCAAACTTGAGAACTTTAAGACTTGTGGACTTCAACTCCCAGAATTCCCCAGCCAGCCATGCTGGCTGGGGAATTCTGGGAGTTGAAGTCCACAAGTCTTAAAGTTCCCAAGTTTGGACACCCCTGTATTAAAGGAATCGGTGCCGTCACGTTAGTAGCACGGTTGTTAAGGGATCCTGGCTTCTGGGAAATGTAGTCTTTGTTGCTCTTCTCTGCACTCTTTGTTGGGCTGACTTGTGGTTGTAGAACTATTAATATGCCTTTCCATTCATGGCTGAATTTAAAAGGCTGCTTGCTTTACAGGTAATGCTCGACTTCCAACAGTCCATTTAGTGACCATTCAAAGTTACAACGGCATTAAAAAAAAGTGACTTGTGACCGTTTTTCACAGCGATGACCTTTGCAGCCTCCCGGTGGTCATGGGATCAAAATTCAGCCGCTTGGCAATGGACTCACATTGCTGTTTCCGAGATCATGGGATCCTACAGGGAGAATTGGGCAGCGTGAGAATAGAATAGAATATGGAATTCAGCCCTGCATGGAAAGGCATATTAATAGTTCTACGACCACAAGTCAGCCCAACAAAGAGTGCAGAGAAGAGCAACAAAGATGATTAGAGGACTGGAGGCTGAAACATACGATGGACGGTTGCAGGAACTGGGTATGTCTTGTTTAATGAAAAGAAGGACCAGGGGAGACATGATAGCAGTCTTCCAATATTTGAGGGGCTGCCCCAGAGGAGGAAGGGGGTCAAGCTATTCTTCAAGGCACCCGAAGGCCAGACAAGGAATAATAATGGATGGAAACTGACCAAGGAGAGATTCAATCTGGAAATAAGGAGGAATTTCCTGACAGGGAGAACAATCAACCCATGGAACAGAAGTTGCCTTTGGAAGTTGTGGGAGCTTCATCCCTGGAGGCTTTCAAGAAGAGACTGGACTGCCATCTGTCAGAAATGGTGTGTAGGGTCTGCTTGGGTGGGGGGTTGGACTAGATGACCTACAAGTTCCCTTCCAACTTTGTTAATCTGAATCTCTCTGAGATGATCAAAGCAGGCCTGGAGGCTAAAACCTACGATGAACGGTTGCAGGAACTGGACATGGCTGGTCTAGGGAAGAGAAGGACCAGGGGAGACAGGAGAGCATCTTCCAATATTGGAGGGGCTGCCCAGAGAGGAGGAAGGGGGTCAAGCTATTCTCCAAGGCACCCGAAGGCCAGAGAAGGAACAATGGATGGAAACTGATTAAGGAGAGATTCAACCTAGAAATACAGAGGAGGTTTCTGACAGTGAGAACCATCAACCCATGGAACAAAAGTTGCCTTCAGAAGTTGTGGGAGCTTCATCCCTGGAGGCTTTCAAGAACAGACTGGACTGCCATCTGTCAGAAAGGGTGTAGGGTCTCCTGCTTGGGCAGGGGGTTGGACTAGATGATCTACAAGGTTCCTTCCAACTCTATTAACATTCTTATTTCTGTTGCTAAGCAATACCGTTGTTAAATGAGTTTTCCCCCATTTTACAACGTTTCTTGCCGGGTCTGTTAAGTGGATCACTGCTGGTGGTTACGCCAGTAACCCATTTGTGACAAAGAATGGATCCTGGTTTGTCTGAAACGGTATAGGGTTTCCTGCCTAGGCAGGGGGTTGGACTAGAAGACCTCCAAGGTCCCTTCCAACTCTACTATTGTATTGTATTGTATTGTATTGTATTGTATTGTATTGGTTTGTTTCATTGCAGCCTCCGAATTCACCACTAGGTGGAGACAAATGGCGTTTAAATTGATCAAAGGTGTACTTCCCTTGTTAAGTGACTGGTCACAACTCTGACCTTACATTTAACGCAACCCATAACTATCCAATTTTGGTCACCATATTACAAAAAATAAGATGTGGAGACTCTGGAAAGAGTGCAGAGAAGAGCAACAAAGATGATTAGGGGACTGGAGGCTAAAACATAGGAAGAACGGTTGCAGGAACTGGGTATGTCTAGTTTAATGAAAAGAAGGACCAGGGGAGACATGATAGCATTGTTCCAATATCTCAGGGGTTGCCACAAAGAAGAGGGAGTCAAACTATTCTCCAAGGCACCAAAGAAGGCAGGACAAGAAACAATGGATGGAAACTGACCAAGGAGAGAAGCAATTTAGAATTAAGGAGAAACTTCCTAACAGGACAATTAACCAGTGGAACAGCTTGCCACCAGAAGTTGTGACTTCTCCATCACTGGAGGTTTTCAAGAAGAGACTGGACAGTCACTTATCTGACATAGTAACTTATCCCGCTTGAGCAAGGGGCTGGACTAGAAGACCTCCTATGTCCCTTCCAGCTCATTCATTCTATTGGATGCCATTTACCTCAAAGCAACTCATTTATTAAGGACTCCAGTTCAAATCACGACATACGTCTCCTTGGAGACAAAGACATGAAGCTTTCAGTCTGAAATGGTGTAGAAAGAGAAACACAGATGAAAAGTTAAAAAAAAATGGAGCAAATGCAAAATTTTCATAACTTTGGGCTGTTCTGGGACTGTTCAGATAGTCCTCAACTTACAACCACTCATTTAGTGACGATTCAAAAGTTAACACTTGGGGCAAGACAGGTCATAAAATGAAGCAGGGCAGCTGTCTCGTTAGCAATGGAAATGCTAGGCTCAACTGGTTATACATGGAGGACTACTTACTGAGCAAGTTTTTTTTTTAAAAAACCCAATGAAATCAGGTAGTAAATAAATAAATACAAATAAATTTAAATACAGATAGTTCTTGTCCGTTTTGGTCATAAGTCGGGCTTCACCTTGAGTGTTCATTAACTTAGCACACCCAGGAGAAGGCTTAATTCAAGAATTACCTTGTTCTGAGTGAAATCGGAATGAAAACAAATGGATCTTTTTTTTAAAAATGCACATTTTCTGAGAAATTTCCACATTGGGATTGGGACAGAAAGTCCTGGTAAGTATCAACATTGCAATGGAGGGCTGAACTTGGGCATTGCTGAGCATCTGCTGCTCTCATTAAATCCTTTCTCACAGCTCCACCTTGGTCTCGTGGTCTTCTGAACACTCCAGGGAGCCAGCTGGACCCCAAATACGGAATAACAAAGTGGGAGGGGGAATGACAGGATAGCAGTCTTCCCGTATTTGAGGGGCTGCCACAAGAAAGAAGGGGGTCAACTTATTTTCCAAAGCACTAGAATAGAAATGGAATGGAATAGAATAGGATAGAATAGAAGAGGGAATAGAATAAAATAAGGAATAGAATAGAATAAGGAATAGAATGAATAGAATAGAATAAGGAATAGAATAGAATATAGACTATAATAGAATAAGGAATAAAATGAACGGAATAGAATAGAATAAGGAATAGTAGAAGGAATAGAATAAGGAATAGAATATAGAATATAATAGAATAAGGAATAAAATGAATGGAATAGAATAGAATAAGGAATAGTAGAAGGAATAGAATGGAATAAGGAATACAATAGAACCGTGATGGCAAACCTATGGCACACGTGCCACAAGTGGCACGCAGAGCCATTTGTCAGGGCACGCGAGGCGCTGCCCTGTCAGCTGGCCAGCACGCATGCGCGCACTGGCCAGCTGAGTTCACCTTTTTAAAAGCTATTTTTCGCCCTCCCCATGCTCCAGGGGCTTTATAGGAGCCTGGGGAGGGTGAAAAGAGCCTCCCCCGCCCCCACGGAGGCCCTCCGGAGGCTTCAGGGACCGTCCGGAGGCTTCCCTGAAGCCTTCGGAACGCTTAAAACCACCCTCCGAGCAAACGAAGTGACTTCCGGGTTGCTCGGAGGGTGGTTTTAAGCATTCCGAAGGCTTCAGGGACTGTCTGGAGGCGCATTGCATTATGGGTGCGGCACGCCCGCACACGACCTCCCTGCGCTCCCCCCACTTGTGGCACGCGAGCCAAAAAAGGTTCGCCATCGCTGCAATAGAATATTAGAATAAGGAATAGAATAAGGAATACAATACAATAGGAATAGAACATAATAGAATAGAATAAGGAATAGAATAGAATAAGGAATAGAATAGAGTAGAATTCTTTATTGGCCAAGTGTGATTGGACATACAAGGAATTTGTCTTTGGTGCAGATGCTCTCAGTGTACATAAAAATAAAACAATACATTCATCAAGAATCATAACATGCAACACTTAGTAATAGTCATAAGTTATTAATAAGCAATCAAATCATACTAGAAAACAAAACAATATAAACTGTAAAGATACAAGCAAGACAAGAAGCAAGGGATGGAAACTAATCAAGGAGAGAAGCAACTTGGAATGAAGGAGAAACTTCCTAACAGTGAGGATAATTAGCCAGTGGAACTGCTTGTCACCAGAAGTTGTGGGTTCTCCATCACTGGAGGCTTTCAAGAAGAGACTGGCGATCCATTTGTCTGGAATGGCACAGGGTCTCCTGCTTGAGCAGGGGGTTGGACTAGAAGACCTCTAAGGTCCCTCCAACTTCGTTATTCGGTTCTGTTATTTCCCCTTCCGAAAGGAATGGGAGAGTCTTAAGGAAAACCAGCTTGGCAGCGCCGAGTGGAGGCAGCTAAGACCAGTGCCAACCTGGGTTTTCTCCATGGCAGACGGGGCTGATACCCAGACTTGTGCCCGCAGGGCATCAGTTCTCAGTTCTAGGGTCTCCGCAGCCCCCAGCCCTGCAGGGTTCGGCTTTCCTCCCACAGCTCAGCCCAGGAGACCCCTTGCCCAGCAGTCTGGATGCGCCCTTCTCGCCCTCTTTGGGAAGGGCGGCGGCGGGAAGGGGGAGGAAGGGAAGGAGGGGGGTCTACTTGGGCCGCAGGGGGTGTGTCCCGCCCGCAGCTGCGACGGGGCGGGGGCGGCTCCGCTCCGCTTAAAAGATCCCCGCCTGCCCTGCCCCGTCGCGGCCGGCGCTGCGCCATGAAACGGGAAGGGCTGGACCGGGCGCAAAGTTGGGGGCACGGTCGGAAGACCCCCGGGAGCGACCCGTCGAGCTGGTAAGCCGGGGACTGGCGGCCAGCTTCCCTCCCACCCCCCAAACTTGAAAAGCGGCGCGTGGGGGGGTGGTCTCGGCCACCGCTCCAGTGGGAGGCCCCCCCGCGACTTTTAGAGCCCCCCCCTTCCCTCCCCCCCCAATGCGGGCGAGAGGACCCCCGAGGCCATGCAAAGTGCCCTGGAAATCTTTCACACCCGTGACTCGCTTTTCGCGAGGTTTCTGGGGAGGTGGAAGGATTCGGGACCCCCAGTGAAGAGGGTAGAGCGGGGGTCTCTAACTTTGGCAACTTTGGAAGAACCATCAAGCGACGGAAGAGAAGTTGCCTTCGAAAGTTATGGGAGCTTCATCCCTGGAGGCTTTCAAGAAGAGACTGGACTGCCATTTGTCAGAGATAGTGTAGGATCTCCAGCTTGGGCGGGGGGTTGGACTAGATGACCTACAAGGTCCCTTCCAACTCTGTTATTTGTTAACTTTTAAGACTTCTGGACTCCAAGTCCACCAGTCTTAACAGTTGCCAAGGTTGGAAACGCCTGGATCAGAGACTCCCAGAATCTAAGCGCGCGGCCCCTTTGGGGATAACCTCCGTGGGAAAGCAGGGCCCTGCGCTTTGCACATGCTCAGGTGCACCTTCGCCTCTTTTTCCCTGAGCCTTACTAGAGCCAGGGCTTCCGGAGGCGGCGGCCGATAGGCAAGTCGGAGGCGGTCAGCGGTCGCGGGACGAGCGTGTAACTTTATGCCGCGCGAGACAATCGGAGACCGCTTCCCTTTTTAAATTTTTAACCGTGTTTTGGAAGTTGGGAGCTGGCGAAACCAGCCTGCCCGGCGTTGGGTTACTGGTGTCCTGGCAAGAAACCAGAGCTGGATTGAAACCCGGAGAGGGAGGGAGGGAGGGAGGGAGGGAGGGAGAGACAGAGTCACAGAGAGAAAGAGAGAGAGATAGAGAGAGACAGAGAGAGAGAGAGAAAGAGAAAAAGTCACACACAGAGAGAAAGAGATCGATACAGAGACAGAGAGACAGACAGAGATAGAGAGAATGAAAGAGAGAGGGAAAGAGAAAGAAAGAGAGAGACAGAGAGAAAATGCACTGAAGGATGCAAAAGGATGATGGGCTTGGTGATTCTTTTATTTAACTCTGTCTCCTGCCTGAGCCTGAGCAGGGGGTTGGACTAGAAGACCTCTGAGGTCAGATTTTTCTGAATAAATTACCTCCTCCTCCTCCTTCCTCTCCTTCTTCCTCTTCTTCTTTTTCTCATATTTTTCTTGTCTTCCTCTTCCTCTCCTTCCTCTTTCCTCTACTTTTTCTCTCCTTTTTTCTTCGTTGTCTCTTCTTCTTTCTCTTCTTCCTCTTTCTCTTTTTTCCTCTCTTTCTCCCCTCCTTTTTTTCTTTGTCTCTCCTCCTCCTCCATAAAATTAAGACTAAACTAAGCGAGGAGAGAAGCCACCTAGAACTAAAGAGAAATTTCTTGACAGTGAGAAGAATTAACCAGTGGAACTGCTTGTCACCAGACGTTTTGGGTTCTCCATCACTGGAAGTTTTCAAGAAGGGATTGGACAACCATTTGTCTGGGATGTTATGAGGCCTCCTACCTGAGCAGGGAGGGTTGGACTAGAAGACCTCCAAGGTCCCTTCCAACTTTGTTATTCAGAATTAACCAGTGGAACTGCTTGCCACCAGAAGTTGTGGGTGCTTCGTCACTAGAGGTTTTTAAGAAGAGATATACAGTCATTTGTCTGAAATGGTATAGGCAGGGTCTCCTGCTTGAGTGGGGGGCTGGACCAGAAGACCTCCAAGGTCCCTTCCAACTCTTGTTATTCTGATATTCTGTAAGGGTCTCCTGCTTGAGCAGGGGGATGGACTAGAAGACCTCCAAGGTCCCTCCCAACTCTTGTTATTCTGTTATTCTGTAAGGGTCTCCTGCTTGAGCAGAAGGTTGGGCTAGAAGACCTCCAAGGTCCCTTCCAACTCTTGTTATTCTGTTATTCTGTAAGGGTCTCCTGCTTGAGCAGAGGGTTGGACTAGAAGACCTCCAAGGTCCCTTCCAACTCTTGTTATTCTGTTATTCTGTAAGGGTCTCCTGCTTGAGCAGAAGGTTGGACTAGAAGACCTCCAAGGTCCCTTCCAACTCTTGTTATTCTGTTATTCTGTAAGGGTCTCCTGCTTGAGCAGAGGGTTGGACTAGAAGACCTCCAAGGTCCCTTCCAACTCTGTTATTCTGTTATTCTGTAAGGGTCTCCTGCTTGAGCAGAAGGTTGGGCTAGAGGACCCCCAAGGTCCCTTCCAACTCTTGTTATTCTGTTATTCTGTAAGGGTCTCCTGCTTGAGCAGAGGGTTGGGCTAGAGGACCTCCAAGGTCCCTTCCAACACTTGTTATTCTGTTATTCTGTAAAGGTCTCCTGCTTTAGCAGGGGGATGGACTAGAAGACCTCCAAGGTCCCTTCCAACACTTGTTATTCTGTTATTCTGTAAAGGTCTCCTGCTTTAGCAGGGGGATGGACTAGAAGACCTCCAAGGTCCCTTCCAACTCTGTTATTCTGTAATTCCGTAAGGGTCTCCTGCTTGAGCAGGGGGATGGACTAGAAGACCTCCAAGGTCCCTTCCAACTCTTGTTATTCTGTTATTCCGTAAGTGTCTCCTGCTTGAGCAGGGGGTTGGACTAGAGGACCTCCAAGGCCCCTTCCAACTCTTGTTATTCTGTTATTCTGTAAGGGTCTCCTGCTTGAGCAGAGGGTTGGGCTAGAGGACCTCCAAGGTCCCTTCCAACACTTGTTATTCTGTTATTCTGTAAAGGTCTCCTGCTTTAGCAGGGGGATGGACTAGAAGACCTCCAAGGTCCCTTCCAACTCTGTTATTCTGTAATTCCGTAAGGGTCTCCTGCTTGAGCAGGGGGATGGACTAGAAGACCTCCAAGGTCCCTTCCAACTCTTGTTATTCTGTTATTCTGTAAGTGTCTCCTGCTTGAGCAGGGTGCTGGACTAGAGGACCTCCAAGGCCCCTTCCAACTCTTGTTATTCTGTTATTCTGTAAGTGTCTCCTGCTTGAGCAGGGTGCTGGACTAGAGGACCTCCAAGGCCCCTTCCAGCTCTAGTCCATTCTAATTCCATTCTAAAAAAGCAAAAAGGAATGCATGAGTCATATAATGGTTGTCATGAGGAATTGGAAGGAAGGAGCATAAAGGAAGTATATCCTGTCTGTTTTCTGAGATCAGTGCAAGAAATTCAAGATTTTGCTTCCAGGTGGAGCTGACTTTGGGGGGGGAGCAAAAGACACAGGCGTTGTTTCGTTGTGTGTTGTGGGAGGGAGCAAATAGTCACCTTTGTCTTACCTGGCAAATAAATTTAAAAATGCACGAACCAGCTGGAACTGCAGGGGAATTTCGACTTACAACCACCAGGGGAGTCCCAAAATTTCCGTTGCTAAACGAGGCAGGAGCTTTGCCCCATTTTACGACCTCTCTTGCCACCGTTATTAAGTGAATTGCGGAGTTGTGCAGTTGGTCATGTGGTCCTTGAGTGGATCTGGGTTTCCCCCTTGACTTTGTTCATTGGAAGGTTGCAAAAATGGAGGATTCTGAGATTCCCGGGACGCTATATGAATACATGCCAAGTTGCCAAGCGCCTGAATTTTGGACACGTGGCTGGGGGAGGGGGGTGGAATGCTGCAACGGTTGTAAGTTGAAACATGGTCGTAAGTCAGTTTTTCCAGAGGTGTTTTGAGTTCGAAGGGTAACTACATGAATGCTTGTCAGCTGAGGATTAGCTGTATCAGCATCCCCTCTCTGACAATTACAGATGAACAGAGTGGGAAGGGACCTTGGAGGTCATCTAGTCCAACCCCCCCTCCCTAGTTGGAGACCTTACACCATTTCTGACAGGTGGCAGTTCAGTCTCTTCTTGAAAGCCTCCAGTGATGAAGCTCCCACAACCTCCGAAGGCAACTTCTGTTCCATTGAATATAGAATAACAGTTGGAAGGAACCTTGGAGGTCATCTAGTCCAACCCCCGGCCCAAGCAGGAGACCCGACACCATTTCTGACCGATGGCAGTCCAGTCTCTTCTTGAAAGCCTCCAGGGATGAAGCTCCCACAACCTCCGAAGGCCACTTCTGTTCCATGGGATGATGGTTCTCACGGTCAGAAAATTCCTCCTTATTTCTAGGTTGAATCTCTCCTTGGTCAGTTTCCATCCATTATTATTCCTCATCTGGCCTTCAGGTGCCTTGGAAAACAGCTTGACCCCCTCCTCTCTGTGGCAGCCCCTCCAATATTGGAAGATGCTCTCCTGTCTCCCCTGGTCCTTCTCCTCACTAGACTAGCCAGGCCCGGTTCCTGCAACCGTTCGTCGTATATTTGAGCCTCCAGTCCCCTCATCCTCTTTCTTGCTCTTCTCTGCACTCTTTCTAGAGTCTCAAGATTTCTAGGTTGCCACAGAGGTTGCCCCAAAGAAGAGGGAGTCAAACTATTCTCCAAGGCACCTGAGGGCAGAACAAGAAGCAATGGGTGGAAACTAATCAAGGAGAGAAGCAACTTAGAACGGAGGAGAAACTTCCTGACAGTTAGAACAATGAATCAGAGGAACAGAAGTTGCCTCCAGAAGTTGTGAATGCCCCAACACTGGAAGTCTTTAAGAAGATGTTGGATAGCCATTTGTCTGAAACGGTATAGGGTTTCCTGCCTAGGCAGGGGGTTGGACTAGAAGACCTCCAAGGTCCCTTCCAACTCTACTATTGTATTGTATTATTGTATTGTAAGATCTTTTTTGTAGTCTGGTGACCAAAAACGGATATAATATTCCAGGTGTGATCTTACTAAGGCCTTATCTCTCGGTGTGTGTTAAATTGTGAACCAAGGACAAAAAACAAAGACATTGTGCATGTGAGGAGCACAATACAGGTAGTCCTCAAGTTAACGACCACAATTGAGCCCAAAATTTATATTGCTAAGTGAATGCCCCAACACTGGAAGTCTTTAAGAAGATGTTGGATAGCTGTTTGTCTGAAACGGTATAGGGTTTCCTGCCTAGGCAGGGGGTTGGACTAGAAGACCTCCAAGGTCCCTTCCAACTCTACTATTGTATTGTATAAACATTTGTTAAGTGAGCCTTGCCCCATAGACGTCGCTTTCCTCAGTGCTGTTGTAACCCTGAACAGGCCACTAAAATAAACTGTTGTAAATCAAGGACTACCTAGAGCCTAGACCATTCCAGATTGTCCAATCTCTTCTTAAAAACGTTGAGCACCCACAACTTCTGGTAGCGGGCAGTTCCATTGGTTAATTGTCCTGACTGTCAGGAAATTCCTCCTTAGCTCCAGGTTGCTTCTCTCTTTGATTGGTTTCCATCCGTTGCATCTTTGTCTTGCTTTCTGGTCCTTTGGAGAACTGGATTTTTTGAAGAAGAGATTGGATGACCAACTTGTCTCAAACGGTATAAGGGTTTCCTGCCCGAGCAAGGGGTTGGACTAGATGACCTCCAACGTCCCTTCTGAATCTATTATTCTGTTATTTTCTCCTTGATTAGTTTCCAGTCATTGTTGTTTCTTCTCCTGCCTTTCGGGGGCTTTGGAAAGCAAGCCCTCCACCTCTTCTTTGTGGCAGCCCCTCAAATTTTGGAAGACTGCTGTCTTGTCCCGTCCTCCCGCCCCCCTAGTTTGGACACCGAAGGCTTTCAAGGTCAGAGGAAGAGTTGTCATTTGCAGAACAGTCAAGTTATAGAGTTTTAGGACTGGAAGGGACCTTGGAGGTCTTCTAAGTGCAAGAGATCCTATACCCATGATGGCAACTTATGGCACATGTACAATAATACAAGACAAGACAAGACAAGACAATAGCAGAGTTGGAAGGGACCTTGGAGGTCTTCTAGTCCAACCCCCTGCCTAGGCAGGAAACCCTATACCGTTTCAGACAAATGCCTATCCAACATCTTCTTAAAGACTTCCAGTGTTGGGGCATTCACAACTTCTGGATGCAACTTCTGTTCCACTGGTTTAATTGTTCTAACTGTCAGGAAGTTTCTCCTCAGTTCTAAGTTGCTTCTCTCCTTGATTAGTTTCCACCCATTGCTTCTTGTTCTACCCTCAGGTGCTTTGGAGAATAGCTTGACTCCCTCTTCTTTGTGGCAACCCCTGAGATATTGGCAACCTCTGAGATATGTGTCACAAGTGGCACCCAGAGCCCTCTCTCCGGGCCTCCCACCGACCAGCTAATTTTCGAGTCTCTGCCACGAGTCTCTGCCTCTGGGTCAGGGGCGTGGGAGGGTCGCATGCACATTGCATTATGGGTGCAGGCGCATGCTGTTACACATGTACCCGTTTTCGGCATGTGACAACAAAAACGTTAGCCGTCCCTTTCGTGCACGGTTGGAAAAATGATAGAAAAACACACAGACTTTAAACCAGGGGTATTTTTTTATTGGGAATCACACCAGAAACATACAGTAGACAATTGAATTGTTTGATTGTAAATGTGTTAACAGCGGCTGGAATAGTATTTGCCAAAAATGGGAAAAAACGGGAAAATACTCAACGCAGGAGGAAGCCATTCAGAAAATAATGGAATGTGCTGAAATGAGCAAATTGACCTTTGAAATCAGAGAACAAGAAGATGAACAATTTTATACGATATGGGATTTATTTTATCAATGGTTAAGACAAAAATGTATGGAAATGAAATATGCTAGAGACAATGATACAGAATGTAATATAAAGATGTACTACTATTGGATGGATTTAGGATGATGTAATGAAATGTCATAATATAAATTAATTCAAAATTTAGAATATCTCACATAAAATGAAGAAATGAATACACACACACACACACACACACACACAATATGTTGTATTCGTGCTGATAAATAAATAAAGGGAGACCAGTATAGATCTATTTCAAGCTATTTAGCTCTCATCAGCTAGCCATACACTTACTGGGATTTGAACGTGGCTAGCTGATGAGAGCTAAACAGCTTGAAATAGATCTATACTGGTCTCCCTTTATTTATTTATTAGCACAAATAGAACACAAATGTAACAAAGGCAACAACATTAAAAATATGGTTTTCTGCCTGGATGGTCTCCTGGAGTGAGCCGAATACATACATACATACATACATACATACATACATACATACATACATACATACATTCATACATACATACATACATACATACATACGTGTGTGTGTGTGTGTGTATACTAGATTGATAATATGAGATTTTATATAAATTGTAAGTGAGGAATATGGAGAGGATGCACAAAGGTTTTGTAACCAACCGACACGCTTGATGTACAGTAACTGGAAGATTGTTTTATGTCTTATGTTTGGTTTGTGTTTCTTTATTTAAAAATAAAAATAAAATAATAAAAAAAAAGATTAGCCATCCCTGTTCTATAACATCCCAGACAAACGGTTCTCCAATCTCTTCTTGAAAACCTCCAGTGTTGAAGCACCCACAACTTCTGGTGGCAAGCAGTTCCACGGGTGAATTGTCCTCACTGTTAGGAAATTCCTCCTGAATCCCAGGCTGATGAGTTTCCATCCGTCGTTTCTCGTCCTGGATTCAGGGCCTTTGCAGGAGAGCTGGGCCCCCTCTTTCGCCAGAGCAGCCGAGCTAACCGTGGACCGATTCTCCAGGGCAAAAGATGAACTTCCAGCGGGGGAGCCCCGGAGGTCCCTGCCAGCGACGGGCCAGCACCCCCCTCCCGACGTCCCACCGAGGGAAGCTGAACCCCGGGAGCAGGCAGGCTGAGCTCGGCCACCCCCAGTTGGGGCAGTCCTTATCCTGGCAACCCCGAGCCCGCCTGCCGGAGCCCTGTAGAGGCTGGCGGTCCGAATCCTCCGGCTCGGAGGAATCCAGTGGCTCCCTCTACCGCGTGGTGCTGCTTGGCGACCCCGGGGTGGGCAAGAGCAGCCTGGTGAGCCTTTTTGCCGGGGTCCAAGAAAAGGACTCCCTGGAGCAGCAGAGAGGTAGGTCGGTGGCAGCGGTGAAATCTCCAGGTTTTTTTCCTACCGGTTCGGTGTGGGGTGTGGCTTGGTGGGGGGGCTCATGTGACTGGGTGGGCATGGCTATGTAGTCGTGTGACTGGGGGATCAAAAGAAACTCACTTTAACCATGTCCTGCTGAAGCAGGGTTGGACTAGATGACCTCCAGGTGCTTCCAGCCCTGGATTATCCTCTGAAGCTGTGTCTAGTGCCAGGTTTGTATTCCTTCCTTCCCCTCCCTTTTCCCTTCCTTCCTCCCCCCTCCCTCCCTCCCTCTTTCTTTCTTTCTTTCTTTCTTTCTTTCTTTCTCTCTCTTTCCTTCCTTCCTTCTTTCTTTCATTCTTTCTTCTTTCTTTCTTTCTTTCTTTTTCTTTCTTTCTTTCTCTCTCTCTCTCTCCCTCCCTCCCTCCCTCCCTCCCTCTTTCTTTCTTTCTTTCTTTCTTTCTTTCTTTCTTTCCTTCTTTCTTTCTTTCTTTCTTTCCACACCCCACCCTCCATTTCCGGAGAACCAGTAGTAAAACCAGTAGTGGATATTTATTTATAGGGGGAAAATATCCCGACCAAAAGTAATTTCTAACATTGGATTTTCCCTCTTACCAGAGGGAGCCCCCTTGTGGAGTACTGTGAAGCCGTTACCATAGCAACTCCACTGTGCTGCATAGTAGAAGCCATTTTACAGCAGTACAGTAGAAGCCATTTTAAGGCACAACAGGCTGTATCTTAACAGCACAAACAGAGGGGTGTTAGGGGTGTCGTCGTCCCCCCTCCCCAGTATTTGTTTCCAGATTGTAAGTCATCTGTGTACCAAGTTTGGTTGAAATTGCTCGAGGCGTTCCAGAGTTACGCTGGAATGTACATACATGCACACAGCCATTTTTATATGCATAGAAGAAGATTCTGAAGCGATTAATCACCATTGCACCCGGTTCTGTGTTCGCTTTCTTCCAGATGACACCTTTGAGCGCACCTTGTCCGTGGACGGGGAGGAGACCACGCTGGTGGTGATTGACACTTGGGAAGCTGGAAAGAAGGTAGGTGGAAGTAATCTGGCCCAAAGACCCAGGCCAGGAGAGTTACCTTTCTCAGACAGGTAAGGGAGGCTGCATATTTCTCAGCTGGAGAAAATTTGCAAAGAGCTCTTCCTAACCGGTGGGCAAAATTTACTTACTTCTCTGTTGGTCTCCCAAAGTTATTATTTTAGCAAAGGGACTGAATATATTTAAACTTAGAATCACTTTAATGTCGCTTTAAATGTACACAAAGTGGCCTATATTACGATGAAATTTCGTTGCATACCACACTTTCAATATATCCAACACAACATTCTCCTCCTACTCCCCCCTCAACAACAACAACAGCCCTGTGAGGTGGGCTGGTCTGAGAGAGGGACTGGACCAACCTGTTGTCAAGGTTGAGAAAACAGTGATGTAGACACTATCAAACTTTGCAAAAGGCTTTTGCTTCGGTCTGTTGGTTAAGGACCCAGACTAGAAAGCTGGAGACCAAGAGTTCTAGTCCTGCCTTAGGCATGGAACCCGACTGGGTGAATTTGGGTCAATCACCAGGAGAGGGAGAGTTCTAGTCCCGCCTTAGGCATGAAAGCCAGTTGGGTGAATTTGGGTCAATCACCAGGAGAGGGAGAGTTCTAGTCCCGCCTTAGGCATGAAAGCCAGCTGGGTGACTTTGGGCCAATCACCAGGAGACGGAGAGTTCTAGTCCTGCCTTAGGAATGAAAGCCAGTTGGGTGACTTTGGGCCAATCACCAGGAGACGGAGAGTTCTAGTCCTGCCTTAGGAATGAAAGCCAGCTGGGTGACTTTGGGCCAATCACCAGGAGACGGAGAGTTCTAGTCCTGCCTTAGGAATGAAAGCCAGTTGGGTGACTTTGGGCCAATCACCAGGAGACAGTGAGTTCTAGTCCCGCCTTAGGGGTGAAAGCCAGCTGGGTGACTTTGGGCCAATCACCAGGAGACGGAGAGTTCTAGTCCCGCCTTAGGCATGAAAGCCAGCTGGGTGACTCTGGGCCAATCACCAGGAGACGGTGAGTTCTAGTCCTGCCTTAGGAATGAAATCCATCTGGGTGACTCTGGGCCAATCACCAGGAGACGGTGAGTTCTAGTCCTGCCTTAGGCATGAAAGCCAGCTGGGTGACTCTGGGCCAATCACCAGGAGACGGTGAGTTCTAGTCCTGCCTTAGGCATGAAAGCCATCTGGGTGACGTTGGGCCAATCGCCAGGAGACGGTGAGTTCTAGTCCTGCCTTAGGCATGAAAGCTAGCTGGGTGACTCTGGGCCAATCACCAGGAGACGGTGAGTTCTAGTCCTGCCTTAGGAATGAAAGCCAGCTGGGTGACTCTGGGCCAATCACCAGGAGACAGTGAGTTCTAGTCCTGCCTTAGGCATGAAAGCCACCTGGGTGACGTTGGGCCAATCACCAGGAGACTGGGAGTTCTAGTCCTGCCTTAGGCATGAAAGCCAGCTGGGTGACTTTGGGCCAATCACCAGGAGACAGTGAGTTCTAGTCCTGCCTTAGGCATGAAAGCCACCTGGGTGACGTTGGGCCAATCACCAGGAGACTGGGAGTTCTAGTCCTGCCTTAGGCATGAAAGCCAGCTGGGTGACTTTGGGCCAATCACCAGGAGACTGGGAGTTCTAGTCCTGCCTTAGGCATGAAAGCCAGCTGGGTGACTTTGGGCCAATCACCAGGAGACGGAGAGTTCTAGTCCTGCCTTAGGCATGAAAGCCATCTGGGTGACGTTGGGCCAATCACCAGGAGACAGTGAGTTCTAGTCCTGCCTTAGGCATGAAAGCCACCTGGGTGACTTTGGGCCAATCACCAGGAGACGGTGAGTTCTAGTCCTGCCTTAGGCATGAAAGCCATCTGGGTGACGTTGGGCCAATCGCCAGGAGACGGTGAGTTCTAGTCCTGCCTTAGGCATGAAAGCTAGCTGGGTGACTCTGGGCCAATCACCAGGAGACGGTGAGTTCTAGTCCTGCCTTAGGAATGAAAGCCAGCTGGGTGACTCTGGGCCAATCACCAGGAGACAGTGAGTTCTAGTCCTGCCTTAGGCATGAAAGCCACCTGGGTGACGTTGGGCCAATCACCAGGAGACTGGGAGTTCTAGTCCTGTCTTAGGCATGAAAGCCAGCTGGGTGACTTTGGGCCAATCACCAGGAGACTGGGAGTTCTAGTCCTGCCTTAGGCATGAAAGCCATCTGGGTGACGTTGGGCCAATCACCAGGAGACAGTGAGTTCTAGTCCTGCCTTAGGCATGAAAGCCACCTGGGTGACTTTGGGCCAATCACCAGGAGACGGTGAGTTCTAGTCCTGCCTTAGGCATGAAAGCCATCTGGGTGACGTTGGGCCAATCGCCAGGAGACGGTGAGTTCTAGTCCTGCCTTAGGCATGAAAGCTAGCTGGGTGACTCTGGGCCAATCACCAGGAGACGGTGAGTTCTAGTCCTGCCTTAGGAATGAAAGCCAGCTGGGTGACTCTGGGCCAATCACCAGGAGACAGTGAGTTCTAGTCCTGCCTTAGGCATGAAAGCCACCTGGGTGACGTTGGGCCAATCACCAGGAGACTGGGAGTTCTAGTCCTGCCTTAGGCATGAAAGCCAGCTGGGTGACTTTGGGCCAATCACCAGGAGACTGGGAGTTCTAGTCCTGCCTTAGGCATGAAAGCCATCTGGGTGACGTTGGGCCAATCACCAGGAGACAGTGAGTTCTAGTCCTGCCTTAGGCATGAAAGCCACCTGGGTGACTTTGGGCCAATCGCCAGGAGACGGTGAGTTCTAGTCCTGCCTTAGGCATGAAAGCTAGCTGGGTGACTTTGGGTCAATCACCAGGAGACGGTGAGTTCTAGTCCTGCCTTAGGAATGAAAGCCAGCTGGGTGACTCTGGGCCAATCACCAGGAGACGGTGAGTTCTAGTCCTGCCTTAGGCATGAAAGCTAGCTGGGTGACTTTGGATCAATCACCAGGAGACGGTGAGTTCTAGTCCTGCCTTAGACATGAAACCTGGCTGGGTGACGTTGGGCCAATCGCCAGGAGTCCCTGTGGGGAGAGGGGGCGACTAATAAGTTTAAATAAATAAATAAATAAATAAATAAAGGAGACGGTGAATTCTAGTTCTGCCTTAGATATGAAATGTGGCTGGGGGATCTTGGGCCAGTCTCTCTGTCTCAGCCCATCTCACCTCACAGGGTTGTTGTATGGAAAATGGGAGGAAGGTGTGTTGGACATTTTCGCCCTCTTGAGTTATTTATATAAAGAATAATAATAAAGTCAGGGAAGAAATAAATGAATTCAATTAAACGAAATGAATTCTTAGCGCTTCAGTTGAGTGGCACCAGAGGCCCTCCTGGGAAATCACCTGTGCTCAGGTAATCAAGTGACGGGTATCTTTTCGTCCTCTCCTCATCTGGCAGCATGCACAAACGGATCTACCTGTGTGATGGGGTACAGGTACTCCTCAACGTACAGCCACAATGGAGCCCAACATTTCCATTGCTAAGCGAGACCGTTGTCTGCCCCATTTTACAAACTTCCTTGCCATCTTTGTTAAGTGGATCACGGCAGTTTTTAAGCTACTTGTGGAGAGCCCGGCTTCCCTGTGGACTTTTCTTCTCCAAAGTTCGCAAAAGGGGATCACGTGACACTACCCACCCACCCGCCAGGATGCTGTGACCGTCGTAAATATGAGCTCGTTGCCAGGCATCTGAATTTTGATCACGTGACCGTGGGAATGCTCCCGTGGTTGTAAGTGTTAAAAACAGCCATAAGTCCCCTTTTCCAGGGCCGTTGTAACTCCGAACGGTCACTGAACCAAAGGTGGTGAGTTGCGGGCTACCTGTACTTTGTGCTAGCAAGAAACGGTTCATCTTACTCCTCCTCTTTTAATGACCCCATAATCCCTTGCATCGGGGTGGAATCTGGGCAACTGAATAGAACTGACATACCTGTTACTGGCCCATTGCCCTTCCTGTCACCAGTACGGAGTTACATTCAGCTGATATATTCTCAGAGAGAGAAATACCTGCCTCTACCTAGGATCGAACTCACAGCCCCCTGATTGTGAGGCCAGAGCTCCACCGCTAGGCCACCGCACCACTGCTAGCAAGAAAAGAAGGCCAAGATTTATTCCCCTCCCTTTTGGCTCACAACGCTAGGCGTGGTTCGTGGTGGGGCGGAGGGCAGAGGAGACCCTTCCCCTCTCGTGAGCACCGCTCTCTCGTCCCTTCTTCTTGCAGCCGTCGGAAGAAGACAACCACTGCATGCAGGTGGGCGATGCCTATGTGATTGTCTACTCCATCACCGACAGGGACAGCTTCGAAAGCGCTTCGGAGCTGCGCATCCAACTTCGGAGGACGCGGCAGGCGGAGGATCTGCCCATCATCCTGGTGGGGAACAAGACCGACCTGGTGCGCTCGCGAGAGGTCTCGGTGGAAGGTGCGTCTGAAAAGGGCTTAAGCCGGGTCCCGAAGGACGGTGTGGGGGGGTGTCTCCGTCCTTCAGGTCACGGGGGTCCCAGAAGTGCTTTTTCAAAAGGAAACTGGACTTTCTTGGGGGGGGGGTCCCCCTTGGAAATGTTTTGATTCTCAGCAGAGATGCTTCTTTAGTTCTTGGGGGGAGGGAGGAAAGAAAGAAAGAAAGAAAAAGAGAGAAAGAAAGACAGAGAAAGAGAGAAAGAAAGAAAGAAGGAGAGAAAGAAAGAAAGACAGACAGACAGACAGAGACAGAGAGAAAGAAAGAAAGAGAGAAAGAAAGAAAGAAAGAGAAAGAGACAAAGAAAGAAACGGAAAAGAAAAGGAAAGGAAAGAAAATGAAAGAAAATCAGGTAGGAAGGAAGGAAGACAGGAAGGAAGAAAGGGTGGAAAGAAAGGAAGGAAGGAAAGGAAGGAAGAGAGGAAGGAAGGAAGGGTGAAAGAAAAGGAAAAGAGAAGGGAAGGAAGGAAGGAAGGGAAGGAAGAAACATGGAGGAAGGAAGCTAAGGAAGAAAGGTGGAAGAAAAGGAAAAGGAGGGGAAGGAAGGAAGAAAAGGAAGGAAGAGAGGAAGGAAGAAACAGAGAAAGGAAAGAAAGAAAGGGTGGAAGAAAAGGAACAGGGAAGGGAGGGAGGTGGGAAAGGAAGGAAGGAAAGGGAAGGAAAGGAAGAGCAGAAGGAAGGAACAAACAGGGAGGAAGGAAGGAAGTCCTAAATAAATGGCATAATGTTTCCTGCCTGAGCAAGGGGTTGGACTAGAAGACCTCCAAGGTCCCTTCCAACTCTGTTAACTCTGGAGAAGCTTTTTGAATGAGGAGCGAAATGTTTTCTACTCCAGCTGCCTTTTGGGAAAGGACCTTGGGGGAGAAGTTCTTGAATGTTGGGAGAATGTGGGGTTGGATAACCAGTTAGAACCCCTAACATGATGCTCCCCCCCCCCCAAGAATGGTTACAGCAGGGGTGTCCAAACTTGGGAACTTTAAGACTTGTAGACTTCAACACCCAGAATTCCCCAGCCAGCTGGGGAATTCTGGGAGTTGAAGTCCACAAGTCTTAAAGTTCCCAAGTTTGGACACCCCTGGGTTACAGGGATTGGGAATGTCTGGTAGTCTCCTGAAGAGAAGAACATGAAAGATTTGAGGGAAGAGAGGGGGCCACCATTTCCCATAGATTTTTCTTCCCAAAAGCAAGACAAGAAACAAGGAAAGGAAACTCATCCAGGAGAGAAGCAACCTGGAATTAAAGAGAAACTTCCTCACAGCGAAGAGAATTAACCAGGGGAACTGCTGGCCACCAGACGTTGCGCACCGGAGGCGTTTAAGAAGAGACTGAACGGTGACTTGTCTGAAGGGTTTCCTGCCTGAGCAGGGGGTTGGACTAGAAGACCTCCAAGGTCCCTTCCAACTCCGTAATTCTGCTCTCTTCTCTGGCCCAGGCAGCCTCTCCACCCCTTCCGATCTCAACGCTGCTTCTTGGAGTTTCCCGATGCTCTGGCTAGAGTCAGCTTTTGACAGTTCTGGACTTCTTTGGCGGCCTGGTTGCCTTCTGCCGCTAACTCTTCCAAACAAAATTGTTTTCTGCAGAGAATTCCCCTGCATGGCCAAAATCAGTGAGCCAACGGTTTCCTGATTTCCCCTTCCCACGTCTGGTGTTATGCCTTTATGTATGTAGATGTAGCAATAGCCCTTAGACTTATATACCACTTTACAGGGCTTTCCAGCCTTCTCTAAGCAGTTTGCAAAGTCAGCCTCCTGCCCTCAACAATTTGGGTCCTCGTTTTGCACAGAACATTGCAAAAATGTTATTTCCCCCCCCCCCTTATGTAATGTGTGCATGCACAGATCTTTTTTCAGTGCAAATGGTGGAGGAAAATTTTTTTGCACCCCGAACCAGTAGTAATGCTGGCAGGAACACGCCCCTACGGGGAACAAGTAACTCTAACCAAGCTTTCTGTGCTGCATTCAGTTTAAGAGGCCAGTTAAAAAAAAAAAACTTTTAAAAGATTTTTTTATTGGCACTTGGGTCCACCATCTCTCTCTCTCTCTCTCTCTCTCTCTCTCTCTCTCTCTCTCTCTCTCTCTCTCTCTCTCTCTCTCCCTCTCCCTCTCTCTCCCCCCCCACTCCTTTTTGGCCTGATTGAATGTATTGCACAAAAGCTACCTTTACTAGACTGGAGACTAAAACATGGTTGGAGAGAAAAAAAGGAGTTTGGAAATGAAGAAAGCTAAAAAATAAGTAGATAATATACTTAGATAGAGATATAGTGCTCAACAGTAGTAACTGTGAAAGGGATCTTGGAGTCCTAGTGGACAACCATTTAAATAGGAGCCAGCCGTGTACAGCAGCTGCCAAAAAGGCCAACACAGTTCTAGGCTGCATCAACAGAGGGAGAGAATCAAGATCACGTGAAGGGTTAATACCACTTTATAACGCCTTGGTAAGGCCACACTTGGAATACTGCATTCAGTTCTGGTCGCCATGATGTAGAAAAGATGTGGAGACTCTAGAAAGAGTGCAGAGAAGAGCAACAAAGAGGATTAGGAGACTGGAGACTAAAACATATGAAGAACGGTTGCAGGAACTGGGTAGGTCTAGTTTAATAGAAAGAAGGACTAGGGGAGACAGGATAGAAGTCTTCCAATATCTCAGGGGTTGCCACAAAGAAGAGGGAGTCAAACTATTCTCCAAGGCACCTGAGGACAAGAAGCAATGGATGGAAACTAATCAAGGAGAGAAGCAACTTAGAACTGAGGAGAAACTTCCTGACAGTGAGAACAATTAATCAGTGGAACAGAAGTTGCCTCCAGAAGTTTTGAATGCTCCAACACTGGAAGTCTTTAAGAAGATGTTGGATAGCCATTTGTCTGAAACAGTATAGGGTTTCCTGCCTAAGCAGGGGGTTGGACTAGAAGACCTCCAAGGTCCCTTCCAACTCTGCTATTGTATTGTAAATAAAGGAAAGCCAAAGAAAAATAAATAACAAATCTTTACATACTTAACAAATGAACTATAACAGTAATATATTTACAATAATTATAATAATATAACCAATGTGGTGGGGGGGGGGGAAAGAAAATGAGCTTTAACTAGATTTCTACTTGCATTAGCCTATTTACAATTCTTCCACATTATTCTATAAATAAGATGAAAACTGTTAGTATGTGTATGATGAGAATAATAATGTTTAATGTTGATATGATATTTTTACTAGGCGATATTAAGAAAAACGGAGAGTTCCATAAAGTTTAAATCAGGGGTGTCCAAACTTGGCAACTTTAAGACTTGTGGACTTCAACTCCCAGAATTCCCCGGCTGGCTGGGGAATTCTGGGAGCTGAAGTCCACAAGTCTTAAAGTTGCCAAGTTTGGACACCCCTGGTTTAAATGCTCAATGTATTATAATAACTAAACTTAGGGAAATAAGGTTAATACGAACTTGAAAGATGTGGCAAAAGAGGGACGATGTTGCACAAGAGATGTTTGTACCCAGACGACACACTGCTTAAGGAAAGATGGAATGCTTATTTTTACAACTAAAAAATAATAAATCTCTTTAAAAAAAAAAAAGACTTGTGGACTTCAACTCCCAGAATCCCCCAGCCGATTCAGTGGCGCTGAAGCCCACAACTCTTAAAGCTGCCATTTTGGGAGAGCTGGGTGAAGAACTCTGGGAGTTGAAGTCCACAAGTCTCAAAGTGGCCAAGGTTTGCCGGCTTTTAAAAGAGGCCAGAGACATCCATCCGTCTTTTGCCTGGCAGGTTCTCACCACCTGGCCTTTATTCCCTTGCAGAAGGCCGGGCCTGCGCCGTGGTTTTCGACTGCAAGTTGATTGAGACGTCCGCCGCTCTCCAACACAACGTGACCGAACTTTTTGAAGGGGTCGTGCGGCAGATCCGCCTGCGCCAAGACAGCAAGGAGGCCAACGAACGGCGCATGTCGCTCTACAAACGCAAGGAGAGCCTCACCAAGAAAGTGCGGCGTTTCCTGGACCGGCTGGTGGCACGCAACAACCAGAAAGTTGCTCTGAAAGTCCGTTCCAAGTCATGCCACGACCTTTCGGTGCTGTGAGAGACAACCAGGGGGTTCCTCGTTTGCTCGCCCCTCTTTCGCCACCCAGTTGTCTGGCCTTGGTCTTCCTTTCGGCACCTAGCATGGCTTTGCAAATGCCCGTAACTGTGAAAGGGGAATCCCAGTGGACAACCGTTTAAATAGGAGCCAGCCGTGTGCAGCAGCTGCCAAAAAAGCTGCCACAGTTCTAGGCTGCATCAACAGAGGGATAGAATCAAGATCACGTGAAGGGTTAATACCACTTTATAACGCCTTGGTAAGGCCACACTTGGAATACTGCATTCAGTTCTGGTCGCCACGATGTAAAAAAGATGTGGAGACTCTAGAAAGAGTGCAGAGAAGAGCAACAAAGATGATTAGGGGACTGGAGACTAAAACATATGAAGAACGGTTGCAGGAACTGGGCATGTCTAGTTTAATAGAAAGAAGGACCAGGGGAGACATGATAGCATTATTCCAATATCTCAGAGGTTGCCACAAAGAAGAGGGAGTCAAACTATTCTCCAAAGCACCTGAGGGTAGAACAAGAAGCAATGGATGGAAACTAATCAAGGAGAGAAGCAACTTAGAACTGAGGAGAAACTTCCTGACAGTCAGAACAATTAACCAGTGGAACAGAAGTTGCCTCCAGAAGTTGTGAATGCCCCAACACTGGAAGTCTTTAAGAAGATGTTGGATAGCCATTTGTCTGGAACGTATAGGGTTTCCTGCCTAGGCAGGGGGTTGGACTAGAAGACCTCCAAGGTCCCTTCCAACTCTGCTATTGTATTGAATACCACCCCTGATTAGGGGACTGGAGGCTAAAACATACAAAGAACGTTGCAGGAACTGGGTATGTTTAGCTTAATAGAAAGAAGGACCAGGGGAGACATGATAGCAGTCTTCCAATATCTCAGGGGTTGCCACAAAGAAGAGGGAGTCAAGCTATTCTCCAAGGCACCTGAGGGTAGAACAAGAAGCAATGGGTGGAAACTAATCAAGGAGAGAAGCAACCTAGAACTAAGGAGAAACTTCCTGTATAGTGAGAACAATTAATCTGGGGGACTGGAGTCTAAAGAAATGACGTGCAGTCAGTGGAGGCAGAGCCTCACCGCTCTCATCATGAAAAGAAAAAGAAAAATCTCCCCTTTTCTCTTTCATCTCTTTCTTGCGCGCGCAAGCAAAATACCCCAGGATCACAGTGGCGGGGACAGCAACTCTTTCCGCTGCGCTGCGGAGAAGAGCCACAGGAAGGAGGGGAATGGGACCACGTGTGCAGGGGAAGGGGACCGCGGCTCGTGCTGATCTGAGGCTGGCGCTGAGGAGCCCCCTGCACACGTGGTCCCATTCCCCTCCTTCCTGTGCCTCTTGTCCGCAGCGCAGCGGAAGGAGTTGCTGTCCCCGCCACCGTGATCCTGGGGTATTTTGCTTGATCAAAGTTGTCACAGTCCTCCCTTCATGATGATCATTTGATGACGTCACCAGCCTCACCAGCCATAAACCTCACCGCACATCACTGGTCTAAAGCACATGAAGAATAGTTGCAGGAACTGGGTAGGTCTAGTTTAAGAGAAAGAAGGACTAGGGGAGACATGATAGCAGCCTTCCGATATCTCAGGGGTTGCCACAAAGAAGAGGGAGTCAAGCTATTCTCCAAGGCACCTGAGGGTAGAACAAGAAGCAATGGGTGGAAACTAATCAAGGAGAGAAGCAACTTAGAACTGAGGAGAAACTTCCCCACAGTTAGAACAATTAATCAGTGGAACAGAAGTTGCCTCCAGAAGTTGTGAATGCCCCAACACTGGAAGTCTTTAAGAAGAGACTGGACAGCCACTTGCGTGGAATAGGGCCTCCTGCTTGAGCAGAGGGCTGGACTAGAAGACCTCCAAGGTCCCTTCCCATTCTGTTATTCTGTCATTCTGTAAGGGCCTCCTGCTTGAGCAGAGGGCTGGACTAGAAGACCTCCAAGGTCCCTTCCCATTCTGTTATTCTGTCATTCTGTAAGGGTCTCCTGCTTGAGCAGGGGGCTGGACTAGAAGACCTCCAAGGTCCCTTCCAACTCTTGTTATTCTGTAATTCCGTAAGGGTCTCCTGCTTGAGCAGGGGGCTGGACTAGAAGACCTCCAAGGTCCCTTCCAGCTCTTGTTATTCTGCAATTCTGTAAGGGTCTCCTGCTTGAGCAGGGGGCTGGACTAGAAGACCTCCAAGGTCCCTTCCAACTCTATTATTCTGTCTTTGTGGGTGGAAACACCTTCTGGTAGTAAAAGAACAGCGGGCAACATGGTGGAATGGCAGAGAAGGAATCTCAGCTGATCTGATTGCTTGAGATTCGTTCGGGGGGGGGGGGCGCTCACCTTGGCTCAGCTGCCTTGGCATATTTGAGAAAGGTGCCAGTGATTCAGCCTTTCTGGCTTAAGTTTGGCGCATGAATGCGGGCACGGAAGGAGATCACAATGTGGGACTTACGCCTGCCCCGAGGCTTGTGATTTTTCTCCTCGTGTCTCCTGCTATCTTCGACATCCAGGCCAGTGGCTTCGTGCCAGGCTGGGCCAGGAATGGAGCTGGCTGCTTGGCAGATGCCAATCTCTGAGCCCTTCTGAGCACAGATAAGGAGAAGGAAAGGGGGGGAAATGCAATTCAACGGGAAAAGTTTCCTGAAATACGGCCTCGTCTCGCATTGCCATTAGCCGAACGTCCCTTCTTGCAAATGGCATTTCCAGCATTGAAACTGAAGCACAGGTAGTCCTCGACGTACGACCACAACGAGCCCAATGTTTCTGTTGCTAAGCGGGACTGTTGTTAAGTGAGCTTTGCCCCATTTCACGAGCTTTCCTGCTGTGGGGGTTGAGTGAATCGCTGCGGTTGCTACCTAACCCGGTCATTAAGCGAATCTGGCTTACCCATGGATTTTGCTTGGCGGAAGGTCGCAAATGGGGACACAGCAACCGTCATAAGTAGGAGACAGTTGCCAAGCGGCTAGAGGGATGCTGCAAGGGTCGTAAGTGTTAAGATTGGTCGCAAGTGCCGTTGTAACTTTAAATGGTCACTAAATGAACCATCGTTAAGTCAAGGATTATCTATAGCCACCCATGGAAGCAAGAGGTCTCACCTTGGAAGGTTGAGAGTTTAGAAAGAGCACTTTTTGGGATCTGCTCTCGAACAGAAGGGGGTTAGGAGGTTCAGAAATGGTCCTGAGTTTTTTTTACGCTCTTCATTAGAGCAAACTTGATTTTCAACTTGGCCATGTTAAAACGGGTGGACTTCAATTCCCAGAATCCCCCACTCAGCCACGATTGCTAAGCAGAGTGGAAGGGAGCTTTTTTTCTATTACAACATTTCTTAATTTAGGGCAACTTTAAGAGGGGTGGACTTCAACTCCCAGAATTCCCCACTCAACATGCTTTAAGAGGGGTGGACTTCAACTCCCAGAACTCCCCACTCATCATGCTTTAAGAGGGGTGGACTTCAACTCCCAGAATTCCCCACTCATCATGCTTTAAGATGGGTGGACTTCAACTCCCAGAATTCCCTAGCTAGCAAGCTTTAAGATAGATGGATTTAAACTCCCATGGATGGCTGGGGAATTCTGGGAGTTGAAGTCCATCCATCTTAACATGGCCAAGATTGAAAATCACTGCTTTTTAGAGCATCAGCCAGCTCCAGAAGGCTTCAGTAATGGCATGATGATGATGAAAAGGAAGGTGCCGAGGATGGAAGAGAAGGCGATGATGACGACGAAGGAGAAAGGGATGACGGCGAAAAGTGCTAATGGAGAAATAGTCTGGACTGGAACTGCAGGGAGGGCTTCTACCCGAGAGCCAAACTCTTGGCGGGAAAGCCACTCGCCATTCCTGGGTTGCCTGGTGTGCCAGGGTCTCCTCCTCTCTGTCTTGCACAGCTGTAAATAAAACCGATACCACTTAACCCCGCTGTGTCTCCAGGCGCTTCCCTTGAAGGCCAAGAGGGTGGGGAGGAGGGCCGGAGGGCCGAACGGTGGCTGAAGGGGAAGGCGGTTGGGCCCGGCGCCAGTCCTGACTTCAGCTCCCCGAGCTGCTCCTTCCTAGGGTCAGGTCAACAGTTTCCATAGCTGGTGGGAGCTGCCAGGGTTTTTTAAGGAGGAGGGGGGAGGACAGGCAGGAAGGGGGGGGGGCTCAGCTCCTGTGCTTTGCAGGATGAAATCTGTCAGCAGCAGCAGGAGGGGTGGGGGAGGAGGAGGAAAAAGAGGGGGAGGAGGAAGGCTTAGCTCAGTCATCTTGCAGAATTAAATCTGTCAGGAGGAGGAGGAGAGGGAGGGGAAGGGGAGAAGGAAGAAGAGGTGGAGGGAGAGGAAGACTGGAAGGGGAGGAGGAGGGAGAGGAAGAGAGGGAGGGGAAGAAAAAAGAATGGGGAAGAGAGGAAGGGGGATGAAGAAGGGGAGGGGAAGGAAAAAGGAGGAGGAGGAAGAGAGGGAGGGAAAGGGGGAAAAGAAAGAGGAGGAAAAGGAAAGAGGATGAGGAAAAAGGAGGGGGAGGAGGAAGAGGAGTCATCTTGCAGAATTAAATCTGTCAGGAGGAGGAGGAGAGGGAGGGGAAGGGGGAGGAAGAAGAGGAAGAGAGGGAGGGGAAGGGGAGGAGGAGGGAGAGGAAGTTAGGGGAGGGGAAGGAAAAAGGAGGAAGAGAGGAAGGGGGATGAAGAAGGGGAGGGGAAAGGTATGGGGCACAAGAGGAAGAGGAGGACAAAGAGGAAGAGAAGCAGGAAGAGGGGGAGGGGAAGGGGAGGAAGAGGGGAGGGGACGGAAGAGGAGGGGGAGGGGGAAAGGAGAGGAAGAGGAGGAAGAAGAGGGAGGGAGGAGGAAAGGATCCTCCCAGCAAATCCCAGCATCCCTGTTTCCTCCTGATGGAAGCCTTCCTTTGCAGCCAACCCCAAGTGGACTTCCGGGGCTTTGGAAGCGGCTGGGAGCCCTTTGCGCTGGTTGGCTGGGCTCCAGGGAGCGATTCTGGGGAGGTTTTCCTCCTTGCAGCCATTCTGAAGTTTCCCAGGGATTCCAGATGTTTGCAACGGACGTCCCTCGGGCCGGCTGGTGTTGCACGAAACATGAAATGGCCAGAAATTTGTCCAGGGCAACCGGGTGACCCCACCCCATCTCCCACCCAGGAGCTTGGAACCCCCTCGGTGGTATCCCGCCTCCCCGTCAAGGACCCTGTTTTTGTAGTTTATGTATTTTAAATATTTCTTTATATCCCACCCTTATTGTTTTTATAAATTATTCAAAGTGGGGAACATTAGCCAACATATTTTTTTACTCCTATTTTCCACAACAACCTTGTGAGGTGGGTTGGGCTAAGAGAGAGGAAGTGGCCCAAAATCATCCGGACATCTTTAACACGTAAGGCGGGACTAGAACTCACTGTCTCCTGGTGATTGGCCCAAAGTCACTCAGTCGATTTTTGTGTCTATGGCAAGACTGGAACTCACAGTCACCCGGTTTCTAGGCCAGCACCTAAATCAGTACGTCAAATTGGCTCTCAATTATTGGATCGCTGCCCAAATACTTGTTCTGACCTAGGCTTCCTGAGACAGTAAAAATCACACGCTTAATCCCCCAAACCTTTTTTAAAAAAATTTAAACGGCTGTGAATTATGTTCATTCACGGCCCGTAATGATTCACAAACAGTTTGTGAAGAGTCCGACGGAAGTCTGCCACAGTCTTGCAGGGTAAGGCTTACAAGCGCCCGCCTTTCTCTCCCTTGAGACGCTGCCAGAGACCTAATTGCCAATTGGTTTTGCAAGGAGCACAAAGCCAGACGGAGCTTCAGAATTTAAACCGACCAGAACGAACGAAGTTGCTTCCTGCAAAGAATCATCTCCATTTTCTCCTCTTTTATGTCCCAATCATCTCCAAGCCTTACTCCCAAGTCGCCCCTTTTGTCTTAACTTTTCTTGCCTTCTGGCAGCTCTGCGCATGCACGCACCGGGAACAGGCTCCAGCTGTTCTTCTGCCCCACTGATGTCTGACTCCGAAGGCAGCTGATAACTGTCGGATGGCCCTGGCCCCCTCTCTGCCTCCGACGCAGAGCCCTCATCCGAGCCTTCCCCAGACTCCAGGACTGGCCCAGTTTCCTCCCCAACCTCCTCACTGTCCGAATCTCCTCTCAGCTCAGTTGGCCGCCTGCAGGCCATAACAATATTATTGCCCCTAAAACAGTCACAAAATGAGATTTAGCACCTCCCCACCGTCCCATCCCATAGAAAGTTAGGGGGACCTCTGGCACTCTGCTTGCAACTGAATTGCCCCTCCCTCATTAAGCAGACCCCCTCAGAAACACAACCCATTTCTCAAGTGCTTTGCAACTGTTAGCAAATCTTGCGTTTGCCTTCTGACTAGGAACGCTGTGCTTGCCAAAGGAAAAGGGGATTTCCTGCAAAGCATCTGCACCTTCCCCAAATGTTTCCCCCCCCCCCCCGGGCCAGCCCCCTCCCAGCTTTCAGTTCAGCGGACCTGATGCAGACAAGGACCCCTGCTCTCCACAGCCCCCCCTCCCCATCCCACAGGCTGCCTACTTCCTGCCAAAAAAAGAAACATGTTTTTTTTTAAATCCACGTTGTCATTCAGTAAGAGGCAGCGAAAAGATGGAAGTTGAGAAGGAGGGGGAGGGAGAGAAAGCAGAGCAGCAGATGGAAAGTTGGCAAGAGGAGGAATGGAAACAGTGAGATCCGACACAAAAAATGCAGGGCGCAAACACAGGAAGTTGTGAGGAGTGAGATAACAACCACATCTGGGCAGGGATTAGAAGCAGCTGAAGGGCTACGGCTTGGGCGAAACACAGAGGAGTCTAAGAGCAAGGGTCTCCAAACTTGGTAACTTTAAGACTTGTGGACTTCAACTCCCAGAATTCCTCAGCCAATAGCAGATCTCCAAACTTGGCAATTTAAAGACTTATGGACTTCAACTCCCAGAGCTACCTAGGGAATTCTGGAAGTTGAAGTCCACAAGTCTTAAAGTGACCAAGTTTAAGTTAACTGCAATGAACAACTCTGGCAAGGAAGGAATGGGCCAATTCACTTAACAACTCTCTCTCTTAGCAACAGAATTTTTGGCGCAATTGTGGTCGTAAGCCCAGGACCACCTGTAGCTCGTACGATAATACATTTTAAAAAAAAGAAATAAGGTCAGTTATGTCGCAATCTCCACATGATTTGGACAGGGGCATATAAATTTAATAAATAAACAATTTAATCCCTAATTATTTTGCCCCAATATGTAGTCCTTCCTCTTTTCTCCAGCGCTTTAATCTCGGTCACTCACTCCAATACAGGAAGTCCAATGAGATTGTATTGTATATTGTATGTCTAATGTCTACTAACTCAAGTTTTCTTTGCACAGCTTCCCGTGAATCAGGAACTTGTCATTTTATCTTCTGTTTCACAGCCTCCCAGAGATTTCAAAAATGGAAAACTGTGCAAGTGAGGGGCGGGTGGGAGGTAAATTGACAGCCATCTGGCCGTGGTAAGACGTTGCTGGAGGTTGATTGGGCCTGTCATAAATTGTTGGGTCTGGGATATGTTAACTCCTATTTAATTCGGTGCCTCTCTAAACGCTTTTGGGAGCCGGGCTGGCCTGGGGCCATTCACTGAGCTAAAAAAAAAAAGGCTTTTCGTGTAACAGGACATAGAATCGTAGGGCTGGAAGGGACCACGGGGGTCATCTAGTCCAACCCCCTGTCTGAGGTGAGAGGCATTATACGAGTGATGGAGAACCCTTTTCGCCTCTAATTTTATGCCCCTCCCCATGTGCCATGCCCCTGCGCATGCACGCATGACACACACACACCCCTGCTGCCCCACGCATGCGCACACAACTTTCTTGGAGCCAGGGGAGGGCGAAACTGGCCTCCCCCGCCCCACGGAGATCCTCCGGAGATCAGAAACAGCCCATTTTCCGACTTCCGGTGGGTTCATTTTTTGCCCTCTCCAGGGCTCCAAAGGCTTTCTAGGTGCCCGGGGAGGGTGAAGAACGGCCCAATGCGCAAACCGGAAGTTCAGGAAAGGACTTCCGGGTTTCCCGTTCGGCCATTTTTCTCCCTCAGAAAGCTTCAAAAGCCTTCCCTAAAGCCTCCGGAGGGTGAAAAACAGCCCAACGCGCAAACCGGAAGTTCAGGAAAAGACTTCTGGGTTGCCCGTTCGGCCATTTTTCTCCCTCCGGAAGCTTCAAAAGCCTTCCCTAAAGCCTCCGGAGGTGAAAAACGGCCCAACATGCAAACCGGAAGTTCAGGAAAGGACTTCCGGGTTGCCTGTTGGGCCATTTTTCTCCCTCCGGAAGCTTCAAAAGCCTTCCCTAAAGCCTCCGGAGGGTGAAAAACAGCCCAACGCGCAAACCGGAAGTTCAGGAAAAGACTTCTGGGTTGCCCGTTCGGCCATTTTTCTCCCTCCGGAAGCTTCAAAAGCCTTCCCTAAAGCCTCCGGAGGTGAAAAACGGCCCAACATGCAAACCGGAAGTTCAGGAAAGGACTTCCGGGTTGCCTGTTGGGCCATTTTTCTCCCTCCGGAAGCTTCAAAAGCCTTCCCTAAAGCCTCCGGAGGGTGAAAAACAGCCCAACGCGCAAACCGGAAGTTCAGGAAAAGACTTCTGGGTTGCCCGTTTGGCCATTTTTCTCCCTCCGGAAGCTTCAAAAGCCTTCCCTAAAGCCTCCGGAGGGTGAAAAAATGGCCCAACTAGCAACCAGAAGTCCGTTTTGAACTTCCAGTTTGTGCATTGGGCAGTTTTTCACCCTCCGGAAGATTCAGGGAAGCCTCCGGAGGATGAAAAAACAGCCAAAAACCAAGGCCAAAAATCAGCTGGCCTGAAGGACTCAGGAATCACACACAGCAGGTATCCAACAGCTCCGCAGAGTTTATTTGCTTTTTATACCGTTTTAACAAGCAGCAAATAGGATATATATAGCAACAGCATTATTATTGGCTTATTCCCTCTTATTCCCTTTGTCAATCTCTAAGACCATCCCAGCCAGGGTAGAATCTCACATAACTCAATAGTTCCTGGTAGCGCCTGGTTCTCATAATTAGGTGAGCTCATAGGTATTTGAGGTAAACAGCTACTGAGATCATGGCAGTTTGCTGTGCATGTCTTTACGTAACCTTTCCTCTATCCTTACACTGGCCAGCGTGCTCATGTGCGCTGGAGCTGACGGGGCAACGCCTCGCTTGCCCTCAGAAATGGTTCCCTGTGCCACCTGTAACACGCATGTTATAGATTCGCCATCATGGCATTATATCATGTCAGTCAAATCAAGTCTTTTCGGAAAACCTCCAGTGAGAGAGCAAACACCATTCCTGGAGGCACTCTATTCCACGGAGTAACAGAGTTGGAAGGGACCTCAGAGGTCTTCTAGTCCACCCTCCTGCTCAAGCAGTGCAGCTGCTGCTGCTGCAATCCATGCAGTCGTGCCTGACTCTTGTTGATCCTGTAGGCCAGGCCGTCTCTCCACGCCTCCCGATCTTGCGCTGCTTGTTTGAATTTTCCGATGCTCTGGCTGGGGTCAACTTTGACAGTTTCCCAGCCACTGATTTTACTGCTAACTCTTCCAAACAAAATTGCTTTCTCCAGTGAATTTCCCTGGATCACATATTATCCTGCTTAAGCGAGAGATCCTGACCTCTAGACCATTCCACACAAGTGGCAGTCCAGTCTCTTCTTGAAAGCCTCCCGTGATGGAGAAGCCCCCACAACTTCTGAAGGCAACCTCTGTTCCACTGACTCTTCTCACTGTCGGGAAATTCCTCCTTGTTTCTAGGTTGCATCCCTCCTTGATTAGTTTCCATCAGCATTCAGCCGGTTCGGACTGGTTTGGGCAAACCAGTAGCGGAAATTTTGAGTAGTTTGGAGCAGTGGTGAAATCTAAATTTTTTACTACCAGTTCTGTGGGGGTGGCTTGGCGGTGGTGAGGTCATGTGACTGGGTGGGCGTGGCTATGTAGTCATATAACTGGGGGATCAAAAGACAGAAATTAATTTTAACCATGTCCTGCTGGAGCAGGATTGGACTAGATGACCTCTAGGTCTCTTCCAGCCCTGGATTATCCTCTAAAGGTGTGTCTAGTGCCAGGTTTGTAGTCCTTCCTTCCTCTCCTTCCTCCCTCCCTCCCTCCCTCTCTTTCTTTTTCTTTCTTTCTCCTTCCTTCCTTCCTTCCTTCCTTCCTCTTTTCTCTCTCTCTTTCCATCTTATTTTCTTTATTTCTTTCTCTCTCTGTGTGTCTCTTCCTTCATTCCTTCCTCTTTCTTTCTTTCTTTCTTTTTCTCTCTCTCCTTTTTTCTTTTCTTTTTTCTTTTCTTTTCTTTTCTCTTTTCTTTTCTTTTCTTTTTTTTCTTTTCTTCTTTCTTTCTTTCTTTCTTTCTTTCTTAGCAACCCCCATCGAACCTATAGTAAAAAAAAAGCTTAAAAAGGTTTTTTTTAAAGTTCCAAAGATCAACTGTGCGACGTGCGATTGTCTGAACATTTTTAAAAACTTTTTAAAAGTATTTTTTACTATCAGTTCTGTGAACCAGTAGCATTTTCTACTACGGGTTCGGGCGAACCATCCTGAACCGTTGCATTTCATCCCTGTTTTGCAGAACTGGCAAATATTATCTATGGTTGGCCCTCCTCTCCTGCCCCTGTCGTTCCCTGTCCTATATTCCATGCCAGAATGTTGATCCTAATAAATGATTGGATTTCTTTTGAACTTTGTCTCGAGGCTCGTAAATTAATTAGGTCGGCTTCAGGGAACTTCACACGCAGATGCAAAGCGCTCTCTCATAGAACTGGTAGGAAAAGATTTGGCATCCCACCACTGGTTTCCATCCATTGCTTCTTGTTCTTCCATCTGGTCCTTTGGACGATAGGTGGACCTTCTTTGTGGTATCCCCTGAAACGTTGGAAGACTGCTATCATGTCACTCCTGGTCCTTCTTTTCATTAGACTAGACATAGCCAGTTCCTGCAACCGTTCTTCGTATGTCTTATCATCCAGGCCTTTAATCATCCTAGTTGCTCTTCTCTTGCACTCACGAACCCTTAGAGCAGTGTTTCTCAACCTTGGCGAGTTTAGGACAAGTGGACTTCAACTCCCAGAATTCCCCAGCCAGCTGGCTGGGGAATTCTGGGAGTTGAAGTCCACTCATCTTAAACTCGCCAAGGTTGAGAAACACTGCCTTAGAGAATACAGAATAACAGAATTGGAAGGTAGTTTGGAGGTCTTCTAGTCCAGCCACCTACTCAAACAGGAGATCCTATACCATTCCAGACAAATGGCTTTCTTGAAGACCTCCAGTGATGGAGCACCCACCACTTCTGGAAGGAAGGTGTTCACTGGTTAATTATCCTCACTGTCAGGAAGTTTCTGCTTAGTTCTAAGTTGCTTCTCTCCTTGATGAGTTTTCACCTGTTGCTTCTTGTCCTGCCTTCAGTTGCTTTGAAGAATAGGCTGGCCCCTTCTTCTTTGGGGCAGCCTCTCAAGTCCTGGAAGATAACGATCATGTCCTTCCCTATCCTTCTCTTTGTTAGACCAGACATATCTAGTTCCCTCAACCGTCCATCGTACGATTTAGCACCCAGGTTCTTTATTATCTTTTGTTGGGAGAAATAGCTATCTGGTTCAGTTCCAACCCGGGAGGAAGACACTGGAAACATGGAGGCTGATTGGAAAGAATGTTAATGATGAAGCAAGACCACATGGGGTTGAGAGAGAGGGGTATTTATACCTTCTCTTGGGGCTTTGCACTTGAGCTTCCTGTTCCATGTGCAAGAACATGCATTCTATTGGCTGTTTTGGGGTTATGTAGAGGTCATAGCTGGCTCTATAGGTTGTCTGAGCTAAGTTTGGTTGAAGTTTGGACTCTGATGCAATGTCCTTGGGATATTGTGCGATGCAGTGAGCTTCCTGTTCCTGTGCAAGAACATGCATTCTATTGGCTGTTTTGGGGTTATGTAGAGGTCATAGCTGGCTCTATAGGTTGTCTGAGCTAAGTTTGGTTGAAGTTTGGACTCTGATGCAATGTCCTTGGGATATTGTGCGATGCAGTGAGCTTCCTGTTCCTGTGCAAGAACATGCATTCTATTGGCTGTTTTGGGGTTATGTAGAGGTCATAGCTGGCTCTATAGGTTGTCTGAGCTAAGTTTTGTTGAAGTTTGGACTCTAATGCAATGTCCTTGGGATATTGTGCGATGAAGTGAACTTCCTGTTCCTGTGCAAGAACATGCATTCTATTGGTTGTTGTAGGGGTTATGTAGGGGTCATAGCTGGCTTTATATATTGACTGAGTTAAGTTTGGTTGAAGTTTGGACTGCTGATGCAATGTCCTTAGGAGATGGTGCCATGTGGTGAGCTCTGCTGCTAGATGGGTTAATCCTATTATGTCCTGGAGGGTCCTGTCTTAATCCTATCACCCTGGAGGTGGAGGTCTTTTGTCTTGTAGACAGGCTGGCCCAGTCTTTCTTAATGGGCACCAAGTATCTGCTGGGGGGGGGGGGCAGGGAGCTGCTTTCTGTCTTTAAAACATATTTCGTCTTTTACCATCAAGGGAAATATAATATTCTGCCTCTTTAATATTCCTCAAAACATTTCATTCTTCTGGGACAGAGTGGCGGGGGGGGACGACGACTGTCTTTTCTCACTTTGTCGCTCTTCTCTGCACACTTTCTAGGGTCTTGGCACCTTTCTCACACTCAGGCTGCACCTTCAACTCACTACAGCATTGCCAAGGCTTCCAATAGCCGCTTCCTTGCTGCGTGTTTTCCTTCTAGGGAGCATCTCCCTTGCTGCCGTTTTTAAAAATAGGACGAGTGAACTCGAGGGGAATTTTCCAAGAATTGAGCTGATTATATGGAAGCAAAACGGGGTGGGTTGTGTTTTTTTTTTGCAAGTTGTTTAAAGCCTGAGCCGCCGCAGCAAAGAAATTTACTGCAGCCAGGGCTTTGTTAGGGTATAATTTGTCGGACTTTCGACAGATGAAAGAGGCACATTTTCTTTGTCATAACAAACTAGATTCACCCAAGCCAGTGGGTTGGATGAGCCATTCTAACCTTGGATCACCTTGCAAAAAAAACAAAACCCAAACCCCCCCCCCATTATTTATGCGTACATATGAAAAGGTGTCCCAAAAACTGTGCAGGAGATTAACAAGCAGGAGTGGGATTCAGCCAGTTCGTGCTGATTCTCACAAACCTGATGACAATTTTACGTCTGGTTCGGCCAAACCTATAATTCTGACGACTGGCTGGCCGCGCCCCACCCCACCACTGCCAGGAGTCCCCTGTTTGGCTCCTGGTGGGAGTGCCGGGAGAACCTCCTAGGCCCAAAACGGGATGCGGGAGGGTGCAGTACCCCCCACCCCAGTCCGTTTTCACTCCCAGGAGGCTGCAGGGAGGCCTACTAGGCCCAAAATGAGGCCCGAGAGGGAGGTCTCCCCGCCCGGGGCCTGATTCTGCTCCCAGGGGTGGGTGAAGGAGGTCAAGGGCTGCCTGTCACACCACCTGGCCACGCCCAACACGGCCACGCCCACCCAACTGGTCATTAGGGCAGAGAACTGGTTGCTAAATTAGTTGAATCCCACCACTGCTATCCTTCGTTCGTTCAAGGTTTGGAAAGATGAGAATTTGGGAGAGAGCTTTATAATATTGATTTAAACTACACAGAAAGGACAGAGATATGTGCTAGTTGTTCCCAACTCTAGGGGGCGGTGCTCATCTCTGTTTCAAAGCCAAAGAGCCAGCGCTGTCCGAAGACGTCTTCGTGGTGATGTGACCGGCAGGACTCAACGCCGAAGGCGCATGGAACGCTGTTCCCTTCCCACCAAAGGTGGTCACTATTTTTTTCTTCTTGCATTTTTTACGCGCTTTCCAACTGCCAGGTTGGCAGAAGCTGGGACAAGCAATGGGAGCTCACTCTGTTATGCGGCGCTAGGGATTTGAACTGCCAATCTTTCTGATCAACAAACTCAGCATCTTAGCCACTGAGCCACTGCGTCCTATCATAGATGAAAGAGAATAGATATATAATAGACAGATAGATGGATAAATGATAGATAGATGGAAAGAGAGAGAGAGAGAGAGAGAAGTAGACAGGCAGGTAGGAATAGATGAGATAGATAGATAGATAGATAGATAGATAGATAGATAGATAGATGATAGATAGATAGATAGATAGATAGATAGATAGATAGATAGATAGATAGATAGAGATAGAAATAAGTAAAATAAGGCTGCATCAACAGAGGGACAGAATCAAGATCACGTGAAGGGTTAATACCACATTATAATGCCTTGGTAAGGCCACACTTGGGATACTGCATTCAGTTTTGGTCACCACGATGTAGGAAAGATGTGGAGACTCCAGAAAGAGTGCAGAGAAGAGCAAGAAAGATGATTAGGGGACTGGAGTCTACAACATATGAAGAACGGTTGCAGGAACTGGGTATGTGTAGTTTAATAGAAAGAAGGACGAGGGGAGACAGGGTAGCAGTGTTCCAATATCTCAGGGGTTGCCACAAAGAAGAGGGAGTCAAACTATTTTCCAAGGTACCTGAAGGTAGAAGCAATGGGTGGAAACTAATCAAGGAGAGAAGCAACCTAGAACTGAGGAGAAACTTCCTGACAGTGAGAACAATTAATCAGTGGAACAGAAGTTGCCTCCAGAAGTTGTGAATGCCCCAACACTGGAAGTCTTTAAGAAGAGGTTGGATAGCCATTTGTCTGAAACGGTATAGGGTTTCCTGCCTAGGCAGGGGGTTGGACTAGAAGACCTCCAAGGTCCCTTCCAACTCTACTATTGTATTGTATTGTATGGTATTGTATTGTGTAGAGAAAAATGTTTTTTTCGCAATTTTGCAATTGTCCTGGAACATTCTTTATTCCAGTCTTCCTTAGCCCAGCACTTCCCGTTATATTCTGTGTGCATCATTTGAAATCCCGGAGACCAGAGATATAAATAAATGCAGCCACACAGATGGGAGAACAGAATCCGAAATGTTGGGCCACAAAGACTGAACCACCGCTTGTGCGCCGCTTATGTGGGATTGAAGCTGGAGGATTGGCGGGCAGTTGCTGTCCAAAGGAAACAACATGCTAGCTAAGGCAAAAGGCCAGATTTTTTTTTTTTTGGGGGGGGGAGGACCACTGCTCCCAGGAGCCTCTTATCTTTGCTCTTAGCTTGAAATGTGAATGCGTGATTCATCTCTCTTGCAGCCTTAAAATAGACGGTGAGAGCATTTTATTTTTGTTTAAAAAAGGGGACATTTTAAAAAGCTCTGCTTCCATTCAGAAATTTTGATGGGTCCTGAGAAGAGTTTGCAAGACAGAGAGTTGCGTTAGGGATCATTTGGCTCCGTAAATAAATAATATGAAACTTGGGCTCATTCGATTTAGAACTTTGCTCCCTACTTCTATGCAGCAGTAGCTTTTGCCTGCTAGTATGGGTGTGGTTTTTTCCCCCTTGGCAATTCCATCCTGAGGATATTGTTTTCTGCTTGGTTATTTGTCCCCCATATCTGGATGTTGACTTAAAATCTGTAGAGATTCTCCGTCATCCAGGTCATGGTTGTCCCAAATGTGCTTTTTTTCAGGACTTTCTTGTTTTTGTCTTTTGAAGATGTTTCGCTTCTCAACCAAGAAGCTTCTTCGGTTCTGACTGGAGGGTGGAGAATGGAAAGATTGACACTCCTTGCAGACAGCTGGTCATTTGCAGCCTTTAAGAGGGTCGTTGAGGCTATATCCATTCCCACGCCATTCCAATGGTGTCCATCCCAAATTCTATAGCTAAAACTCTCTAGAGCAGTGTTTTTCAACCTTGGCAACTTGAAGATGTCCGGACTTCAACTCCCAGAATTCCCCAGCCGCTGGCTGGGGAATTCTGGGAGTTGAAGTCCGGACATCTTCAAGTTGCCAAGGTTGAAAAACACTGCTCTAGAGTTTCTACTGAATGTTGGTTTGAACCTCAGTCCCTGTTCATGGCTGTGCTTTAACAGAATAACAGAGTTGGAAGGGACCTTGTAGGTCATCTAGACCAACCCCCCCACCCAAGCAGGAGACCCTACCTCCACTATTTCTGACAGATGGCAGTCCAGTCTCTTCTTGAAAGCTTCTAGTGATGAAGCTCCCACAACTTCTGAAGGCAACTTCTGTTCCATCATTTGGTGGTTCTCACTGTCGGGAAATTTCTCCTTATTTTTAGATTGAACCTCTCCTTGATAACAGAGTGGGAAGGGACCTTGTAGGTCATCTAGTCCAACCCCTTGCTCAGGCAGAAAACCCTGTACCATTCCAAGCAAATGGTTGTCCAATTTCCTCTTGAAAACCTCAAGTGTTGGAGAATTCACAACTTCTGGAGGAAAGTTATTCCTCTGATTAATTGTTCTCACCGTCAGGAAATCCCTCCTTATTTCCAGGTTGAATCTCTCCTTGATCAGTTTCCACCCATTATTCTTTGTCCGCTCTTCAAAAGTGCTTTGGAAAATAAGTTGACCCCGTCTGTGGCTAAGTGAGACATTTGTTAAATTAATTTTGCCCCATTTTGCAACCTTTCTTGCCACAGTTGTTCAATGAATCACTGCAGCTGCTATATTTGCAACCCGGTTGTTAAGTGAATCTGGCTCCCCCATTGACTTTACTTGTCAGAAGGTCGCAAGAATGGATCATATGACCCTGGGACACTGCAACTGTCTTAAATATGTTGCTAAGCGGGTGAATTCTGATCACATGACCATGGGGATGCTGCAAAATTCAGACGCTTGGCAACTGATTCGTATTTTACGACGGTTGCAGCGTCCCGCGGTCCCGTTTTGCGACCTTCAGACAAGTAAAGTCAGTGGGGAAGCCGGATTCACTTACCAACCATGTTACTTGTTTCAGAACCGCAGTGATTCACTTAACAACGGTGGCAAGAAAAGTCGGAAAAATGGGGCGAAACTCACTTAATAAATTTCTCCCTGATCTAAGTTATTTCCAAGCTCCATCACCGTTGTAGGTCGAGGACTACCTGTAATGTAAATTCTGGTCCCCATCACGGTCGTAAGGCGAGGACTGGCCGTAGAGGAATACCCTCCCCCCACACACAGCTGACTAACAGACCAGACGAGAAGATGCTGGGAAAACGGGAAAGATGCTTAATAGGAAATAATAATGTGAACGCCAACGTGCTAATCAACAACTCCACAAGGAAAGGAAGAATTCCAAAGGAAAATGCATTTTTCGGCCAATTCTTCAGTGACTCCTGGCCCCCTTCCAGCTATGTGGAACATCTAATTCCCTTTACAAGGCAAGTTTCATTAGAGAGCTATAAACTTCGACCCGCTGCAGAAGATCCAGAAAGAAGCCAAGAGACATTTTGCTCCATCTACGGGGAGAGTCATCGGCTTACGACCGCAATTCAGCTCAACTGTTCAGGGAGACATGGGCTCGGTGAATTTCGCCCCATTTTAAGACCTTTCCTCCCCCAGTTGTTAAGTGAAGCACTGCAGTAACCTGGTTGCTAAGTGAATCGGGCTTCCCCGTGGACTCGGCTTGTCCGAAGGTTGCAAAAAAGGGGGAATCCCGTGACCCCGGGACGCTGCAACCCATCACAAATACGAACGTGCTGACAAGCGTCCGAATTCTGATCACGTGACCTCAGGGACGTTACGACGGTGGTAAGTACGAAAAACGGTGTGTAGGAAGTTGGCAGACACCTGTTTCCTAGGAAAATGAGATATTTTAGGAAATATTAAAAGGGCAGAATATTTCCCCCTAATGGGAGGCACAAACTTAGCCCCCCACCCCCCAACACACACTTTGTCTATGGGCCATTAATGCTCGAGCCAGTCTATTCTACATAACAAAGATCTACCTCCTTCAGGCAGAGCCATAATAGGAATCCCAAATCCCTTTCGTTACATCATCACCCAGCAAGAATCAACCAAGCTTGGGATTCAGGACAGCCTGCCCCTGCATGGCATTGGAGTCTGACCACCAATCAGAAAACAAGCTCAAATTCAAAAGCCAAGAGAGGGCATAAAACACGCTCAGCATCTCTTCCCCTTTCCCCCACCAGGACCTCAAGCCATGTGGTCCTGACCAACATTAAACCATCTTTCCAAGCATCCACCATTGTTTCCAGTGTCTTTTTCCCCCACTTGGAACTGAACCCAGAAGGATGTTTCTTCCAACAGGTCACGAGCCAATTTTTTTAAGGGCTGTGGTTGACTCGGAACGGTCACTAAATGAACTGCGATGTATGTCGAGGACTAGTTGTGAGTCAGCAGCAATGGCTGGAGGATGCAGCTGGGTCCTGTCCCCCCCGGGGGGGGGTGCGTTTCTTGCCCTGTCGCACGATGGGAAGCTTTGCACAAGCAGCTTCCCAGGAAGGACTAAAACCCCAGAGGTTTCGCTTTTCCGAGGCAACGAAACCACCGAATTACTTGCACGGACTCAACTACAGATCTTAAAATGGGCTAAAGATCGCAGGGGTGATTTTTTTTTTTCCCCTGAGCACATCCCTTCTGCTTACCCAAGCCCATTCTGCGTTTTCAACTCTGAGGATGTCATCCTCAGAGTTGCTGTACAGACGGTCCTCGGTTTGCAACGGTTCACTTAGCGACCGTTCCGAGTTACAACGGAACCAGGGAGGGGGGAAAAAGGGGGGACTTGTGACCATTTCCCACACTTTGGAGAATGTGGAAATTCTCAAGGAAAATCAGTGAGCATAGACTCTACTTCAGGATTGGCAATATAAAACATTTTTCGCTAATCACACGAGCAATGCCCCCGCCCGCCCCACCGCAAGGCAATCTGACAACTCGCAAAGAATCTACCAGCTGAAAAAGCAGGGAACAGCCTTTAAATGAAAAGGGAACCAAAGATAAAAACATCTTAACTCAGAATAACAGAGTTGGAAGGGACCCTGGAGGTCTTCTAGTCCAGCCCCCCCACTCAGGCAGGAAACAATATACCATTTCAGACAAATGGTTGTCCAATCTCTTCTTGAAAACCTCCAGCGATGGGAGCACCCACTGACTTCTCGTGGCAAGCTGTTCCACTGGTCCCCACTGTTAGGAAGTTTCTCCTTAATTCCAGGTTGCTTCTCTCCTTGATTAATTTCCATCCGTTGCTTCTTCTTTTTCCTTCGGAGAATAGGTTAACCTCCTCTTCTTTGGAGCAGATGCTAAGATCCAAATGGAGGCATGGACATCTGCTCCAGGAGAGAATGCAGGGGAGAATGTATATAATTCAAGATGAGTTTTCTGGATATCACGAACAGGATATCCCAAAGGTGCTTTTTCAGACAACTGAATTTCCTTGTTTTTGTTTTTGAAGACGCTCCGCTTCTCATCCAAGAAGAAAGGTGTAAGAGTAGGAATGGAGTTCCAGAGAGGGAAAAATTGCTGACGACAGGAACCATTTGCACCACACAGGTGACCCTGAGGACACAGATAAAACCTCCAAGGTGCTTCAACGACCCTCTAAAAGGATGCAAATGTCCAGCTGTCTGCAAGGAGTATCAATCCTTCCATTCCCCACCCTATCCCGTCAGAGCTGAAGAAGCTTCTTGGATGGGAAGCGAAACGTCTTCAAAAAGAAAAAACAAGGAAATCCAGTTGCCTCCCGAAAAAGCACTTTTGGGACCTGGAGGACTGAGAATCTTTACAGACTTTTCCAAAACAGAATAGTCCATATAATGGGGTTTTGCTACCCCCTGGAGGCTGAGATACTTGTATGGACATTCCTTCCCTCGGACTCTCCATGGATCCTGCTCTGGATGCATTCCTAATACAATACGATAGAATAGCAGAGTTGGAAGGGACCTTGGAGGTCTTCTAGTCCAACCCCCTGCCTAGGCAGGAAACCCTACACCGTTCCAGACAAATGGCTATCCAACATCTTCTTAAAGACTTCCAGTGTTGGGGCATTCACAGCTTCTGGAGGGAACTTCTGTTCCACTGATTCATTGTTCTCACTGTCAGGAAATTTCTCCTCAGTTCTAAGTTGCTTCTCTCCTTGATTAGTTTCCACCCATTGCTTCTTGTTCTATCCTCAGGTGCCTTGGAGAATAGTTTGACTCCCTCTTCTAATGTGGCTTGGTTTCCCGATGGGATTGATTTCCTACAGTGGTTTCTTGGTAAGTCTACAACCCCAGCGTTCCCTGCCGTAATCTAGGTTCTTTGATCCAGTTCTCACCAAATATTCAACGTTTCCTCTTTGTCCAAAACAAGAGTCAGAGAGGCCCAAGAACTTGGCTTCAGCAGATAAGCTCACAGCTTCAGCTGCAGGTCCAATTTGCTCTTCCTGGAGCTTTCCCCTCCTACGGTGATTTATGTATAAATAAAATCTCCAGGAGAGATGGGAGGGTTTGTTAAGTTGAAGAAATACATTTATTCAGGTTTATTTGGCAGCCCAATGGATTCAGGGCGTTTCTGGCAGCAGTTCAGAGAAATAAAACCCCAAATGCAAACTCCAGTAGACCTCCAAGCTTCTGGTGACAATGATCAAACCAACCAGTTGACGGAATCCGTATCCCCCTGGGGTCTCCAGGCCTGTTGACAAAACCAGGTCTTCAGGGACTTTTGAAAGAGTATCAGGGTGTCTGTCTTTCTGTGTGTGAGTGTGTCCATCTTATCTCTGCAGTGTCTATGGAGATTCTCAGTCATCCAGGCCATGGTTGTCCCAAAGGTGATTTTTCAAGAGGCAACTGGATTTTCTCTGTTTTTCTTTGAAGATGTTTCACTTCTCAAACAAGAAGCTTCTTCAGTTCTGAGAGAATCATCAGAATAGAACTGGAAGGGACCTTGGAGATCTTCAAGTCCACCCCCCTGCTCAAGCAGGAGATCCTACACTGTTAGGTATTAACATATATCACAGCAAGTCTCCTCTCAGGTCCGTCGTTACGGCGGGAAACAGGTATCACTCTGATTGGTTGAGAGGCGTACCCGATCCCTATAAAAGGGGAAACCTCAGACCACGGAGCAAGCTGGATCACTACTACTACTAATAAAGAGCTGTTAAGTCACTACGTGTCCGGAGTCTGTTCTCTCGTTGCCCGAATCTAACATTGGCGACGAAGGTGGGATCGAGAGACAGATAGGACGAAGCTACCTCCAGAATCCCAGGATTCGATCCAGCCCAGGAATTCGGCAGAAATTCCGGCAGCCATCTCAGGACATCGCAGCACGGCAAATTCAACGCAGAGAAGATGGCGATGCACACTCCTCCCGCACCGTTCGACCCGATGAACGACCAATGGGAGGCCTACATGATTCGCTTCGAGTGTTTTCTTGAAGCGAACGAATACACGGGGATCACCGACTCCCGAAAGAAGAACATCTTCCACAGCTACTGTGGGCGAGAAGTTTTCAACACAGCCCAAGACCTCTCCGAACCTACACCGATACAAGCGGTATCATGGACGGCGCTACAACAGACTCTGCAAACTCATTACGCACCAAAACCTTCCCGCCACGTTTGCCGCCAGGAATTCAACACGCGGAACCAGAAGGCGGGAGAATCAATCAACCAATATGTTGCAGCCCTACATAAAGCGGCGACTCACTGCGAGTTCAGGGATCTGGACGAGCAAATCCTGGCAAGACTTGTTTGTGGGTTAAAGGACATTTTGCTACAAAAAAGGCTGTTGGCCAATCCAAATTTAACCCTACAAATAGCGCTAAACGAAGCAAGGGCGTCCGAATCAGCGGAAAGATCGTCGGAAACCATACAACGCGGATTCAACGCGAGCCAGCCAGCAACCAGACACGCCAGAGTCCACTACGAGGACACCAATCCAGACCTCGAGGATCCCGAGTTTGAGGACAGTCACCTGATGCGGAGCAGTCACATGAGGCCTGGGGGTAGATCCGGATTCCGCTTGCCACCCTGCGCAAGCTGCGGAGGGAACCACCCCCGGTCTACCTGTCGGTTCAGGAACGTTGTTTGTTCGCACTGCGACAAACTTGGGCACATCGCACGAGTGTGCCGGAGCGAAGTCCCTGCCTCCTCACGGCAGCCTCCAATGTGCCGCCAACAGAAGTCCAACCCAGGGGCTTGGCGAAATCAAAAAGGGCGCCCAGAGAGAAACCCACGAGAGTTTACCCAGAGAGACAATTCCCAAAGAGCTGAAAGGGCATATTCTCAGAGAGATTACACACAAAGAGCTGAGCGAGCGTATTACCAGAACGCTGAGCGAGAGTATTGCCAGGATACCGATGCCGAGATAGAGTTGACCCAGAGAGAGGAATTGCGAACCTATCTCACCACGATAAGTCAGGTCCGCACTAAGCGACCTAAAAAGCTGAAAGTCACGGTCCTCTTGGAGGGCTATCCTTGCGAGCTGGAAGTTGACACAGGATCGTCCCTGACGATCATCTCATGGGCCTCCATGAAAAAGGCTATCCCTAGCCTCAAAAAGAGCCAACTACGCGCACCAGACATCCTGCTACGAGACTACCAGGGGAACCGAGTCCCCATCGTGGGCCAAGGCACGTTCCAGATTCGTTTCAAGGACATCGTAGCCCAGCTGCCCGTGACCATCGCCAGCGCGCCATTACAGAACCTTCTAGGGCTAGATTGGTTTGAAGCCCTGGGGTTAGAAGTCACCGGGATCAATGCCGTGGAAAACAGCAGCGCTGAACAGATTTTTAAGGAGTTCGAGGATGTATTCAGCCCCGGTCTTGGTAAGTATGTGGGTAAACCTATCTCATTCAATTTAGACCCAAAAGTGGCGCCAATCCGACTAAAACCGAGACGAGTGCCTTTTGCACTCCGCCCAAAAATTGATAAAGAGATCGATAAACTAGTAGAGCAGGGAATCCTTGAGCCAGTGGATCACGCGCGCTGGGAAACTCCCATTGTGACCCCAGTCAAGCCAGACAGGTCAGTCCGCATCTGCGCGGACTATAAATGCACAATTAATGTCGCGCTACAACAAAGCGCATATCCTGTGCCAGTAGTCCAACACTTATTGCACTCGTTGGGGCCAGGAAAGATATTTGCTAAACTAGACATGGCACAAGCTTACCAGCAATTGCCTGTGGATAGCGCCACAGCGGAGGCCCAAACTATAGTGACGCACAGAGGCGCATTCAAATGCAACCGGCTACAATTCGGTGTGAGTATTGCCCCAGGTCTGTTCCAGAGCGTCATGGAACGGCTTTTGCAAGGGATACCGGGAGTCGTCCCTTATTTCGACGGCATCTTGGTGTCCGCTGCAAACGAGGAGCAACTATTAAAAAGAGTCAGAACTGTTTTGGCCAGAATCAGAGAGAAGGGTCTCCGCCTCAAAAAAGAGAAATGCCAAATTAACATGCCTAGTGTAGAATTCCTGGGTTATAGAATCGATGGTCAGGGAATACACCCCACTTCAAAGAAAATTAAGGGGATCCAGGACGCCCCCACACCACGAAATCAGACCGAGTTGCAGGCCTTCCTCGGATTACTTAACTTCTACAGCGTTTTTCTGAGACAGAAGGCGACCGTAGCTGAGCCATTACATCGACTCCTCCAAAAGAACGCAACATGGAGATGGGGACAAGCCGAAGCAGCAGCCTTTGCCGCAGTCAAGCGCCTGCTCACCACCGACTCGCTGCTAGTGCAATACAGCCAGACGCTACCACTGGTATTGACCTGCGATGCATCCCCATTCGGCGTCGGCGCAGTCCTCAGCCACAGAATGCCAAACGGGAACGAAGCACCCATCGCCTTCTACTCCAGGACTCTTTCGGCGGCCGAGAGGAATTACAGCCAGATGGATAGGGAAGCGTTAGCCGCTGTGACTGGAGTTAAACGTTTCCACGAATACCTTTACGGCCACGATTTCGAACTAATTACAGATCATAAACCGCTGTTGGGACTTTTGGCGGGAAACCGCCCCACACCAGTCTCCCTTTCCCCACGCATGACCAGGTGGACTGTTTTCCTGGCCGCGTACTCATACAAGTTAATACATCGACCGGGCTCCACTCTAGGGCATGCAGACGCACTCAGCCATTGCCCACTCCCGGATCTTTTGCCAGACCCCACTCCCGAGGTACCGGTTCTGCTAATTGACTGTTTGGACTCAGGACCTGTTTCTTCCTGCGACGTTGCCAGATTCTCTTCTAGGGACAATGTAATAAGACAAGTTCAAACTTGGGTTTGGAGGGGGTGGCCGAAGGGAAACGTGGGGCCGGAATTTAAACTGTTTTGGGCAAAACGGGACGAACTTTCAGTGTTACAAGGTTGTTTATTGTGGGGGGATCGAGTTGTTATTCCTTATGCGTTACGAAGAAATGTGTTAGAAGCGTTACATGTTGGGCATCCGGGGATCGTTAGAATGAAGGCGTTAGCAAGAAGTTACGTTTGGTGGCCAAACATGGACAAAGAGATAGAGGAATGGGTGGCCACTTGCGATCCGTGCCAAGAATCTAGACCAGCACCCCCTGAAGCACCCGCCACAGAATGGGAGAAGCCCAAAGCACCCTGGTCGCGAATACACATCGATTTCGCAGGACCAGTCCAAGGTCAGACCTTTCTTATAGTTGTGGATGCATACTCCAAATGGCTAGAAGTAGTCCTAATGACTTCAACCACGGCAGAGGCAGTCATTAAGGTACTACGGCGACTTTTCGCCACTCATGGCCTGCCCGACCTCCTGGTCTCCGATAACGGGCCCCAGTTCACGGCCATGCAATTTGAAACGTACTTAGCAGGTCAGGGAATTCGGCATGCCCTCGTCGCGCCATTCCATCCGGCATCGAATGGACAGGCGGAGAGAATGGTGCGATCCGCAAAAGAGGCCCTCGCTAGGATGGGTCCAGGTGATTGGCAAACACGCCTTGATCATTACCTCTTAATTCAGCATATTACCCCCAAGCGTTCTAACTGTCAGGAAATTTCTCCTTAGTTCTAGGTTGCTTCTCTCCTTGCTTAGTTTCCATCCGTTGCTTTTTGTCATGTCATCTGCCCTGACCCTTTTCAAAGAAGAAAAAGGGTGTGACTGGAAAGAGAGAGAGAGAGAGAGAGAGAGAGAGAGAGAGAGAGAGAGAGAGAGAGAGAGAGAGAGAGAGAGAGACGCAAACACAGCCTTTGTCACCACTTTGCAAAACGAGCTTCCCCCTCCCCATCGCAAACCAGCCACATTGTTAGACAAGGATCATGGGTTGCCCCCTCCCTTCTTTGGAAGAGCTGGATAGCTTCTGCTGTGTTAAGAAAGTTCAGAACATCCTTAAAGATCCATCTCATCCTGGGCACCCTTTTGTTTTTGAACTATTACCATCTGGCAGACGGTACAGGATAATAAAAACAAGGACAAATAGGCTGAAAAACAGCTTCTATCCCACAGCAGTAACCATGTTGAATTCTACTGTATAGTGCAGTGATGGTGAACCTTTTCGACATCAAGTGCCCAAATTGGAACATGTGTGCATGCGCCAAAGTGCCAGAAACCCGAAGACTATCTAGCCGGTGCGCACATGCTTGCTTTTTGGCTGGTTTTTTTTGGTCGTTTTCAAGCAGTTTTTCAGCTGTTTTGCGGCCCTGAAAATGCCCCCGAAACAGCCTGAATAAACCCCCCAAAACAGCCTGGAAAATGGCCGTTTTTTAGGCCGTGAAAAGCAGCTGGCGACATGTGCAGACAGAGGGCTCTGCGTGCCACCTCTGGCATGCGTGTAATAGGTTCGCCATCACGGGTATAGTGCAATATGAATGCAGTATCAGGGTTTTTCGATTCAATTGTGTAGAATGTGAAGGATGTGTGTTTGTGTTTTTTTTTTTTTTATAGTTTTCTACAATGAAGATGGCATTTAACTTCGTTGTATGAGGTGCAATGAGAATAAAGTAAACTTAAACTTAAACTAGGTTTGAGACCGGCTAGTTTCTGGGCGAGTTTAGCCATTCTCCATCAAGGTCTTCACGCTTCAAGGTATGGTATACCTGTGTCCTATTGTTCCTGCCCGTCCTTTGAGCCTCAGCAGCAAGGCTAGCATGCTCCAGATGCCACCAACAAAAGAATGCCATCATGCACCCTCAAGATACTCTTTCTCCAGCAGGTAAAGGAAACTATCTTAGCATGGAGTAGGAGCTTTGGTTACACAGATTTGGACAATTGGCTAGACTTATGGGACAAAACCAGAAAGTTAACTTTAGCCACCTTGTATAAGGAAAACCTATACAAGATACAATACAATACAATAGCAGAGTTGGAAGGGACCTTGAAGGTCTTCTAGTCTAACCCCCTGCCTAGGCAGGAAATCCTATACCATTTCAGACAGATGGCTATCCAACATCTTCTTAAAGACTTCCAGTGTTGGGGCATTCACAACTTCTGGAGGCAAGCTGTTCCACTGATTAATTGTTCTAACTGTGGGGAAGTTTCTCCTCAGTTCTAAGTTGCTTCTCTCCTTGATTAGTTTCCACCCATTGCTTCTTGTTCTACCCTCAGGTGCTTTGGAGAATAGCTTGACTCCCTCTTCTTTGTGGCAACCCCTGAGATATTGGAAGACTGCTATCATGTCTCCCCTAGTCCTTCTTTCTATTAAACTAGCCATGCCCAGTTCCTGCAACCGTTCTTCATATGTTTTAGCCTCCAGTCCCCTAATCCTCTTTGTTGCTCTTCTCTGCACTCTTTCTAGAGTCTCTAGATGTTCTACAGGTGGCACATCCCACTCACAAGATTAACTAAAATTAACAAAAATTTATCGCCATGATGTTGGAAATGTAATGCTGCACTAGGGACCGTTTACCATATGTGATGGCAGTGCCCGAAAGCTAGGACTTTTTGGCACTAGATAAGAAAGTGGTTGGAAGAGATGCTAAATCAAAGGATGGAGTTGAGGCCAGAATTATATTCTACTAGGGATCACAAAAGAAAAACATGGCAAAGGTGGACTATATTTAATGCTGCATGTTTTAACGGCGGCAAGACTAGTTTTTGCACAAAAATGGAAAAATAAGGAGACTCCCTCGGAACAAGAAATAATAAATAATAATAAATAATAATACAGAATCGGACAGGCTGACTCCGGAGCTCAAAGACAAGGGAGAGACGGAATATCACAAAATCTGGGACAAATGGTACTGATGGCTAGAAAGGAAGGAAAAAGGCTGGGACAGAAATACACCGACAAGTTAAGAATTGGAAAATGTGGTATTAAGAATGTGTAATAGGTAGGAATTGGATATGTGAAAAGAGTAAGGTTCTACATTTAGGCAAGAAAAACGGAATGCACAGGTACAGTATAGGTGGTGCCTTGCTCAACAGTAGTAACTGTGAGAGGGATCTTGGAGTCCTAGTGGACAACCATTTAAATAGGAGCCAGCCGTGTGCAGCAGCTGCCAAAAAAGCTGCCACAGTTCTAGGCTGCATCAACAGAGGGAGAGAATCAAGATCACGTGAAGGGTTAATACCACTTTATAATGCCTTGGTAAGGCCACACTTGGAATATTTGCATCCAGTTCTGGTCGCCACGATGTAGAAAAGATGTGGAGACTCTAGAAAGAGTGCAGAGAAGAGCAACAAAGAGGATTAGGGGACTGGAGACTAAAACATATGAAGAACGGTTGCAGGAACTGGGGATGTTTAGTTTAAGAGAAAGAAAGACTAGGGGAGACATGATAGCATTGTTCCGATATCTCAGGGGTTGCCACAAAGAAGAGGGAGTAGCAATAATTTATACTGTACCATTTCAAACTACTCCACACACAATAATTTAAAATGAAACCATTGAAAACATTCAATACACAATAAATTACAATAAAACGATTTAAAACAATTCTATACACAATACATTTTAAAGTATTGAGTATAGAATATTTTAAAACGGTTTATTTTAATTTATTTTGGATAGAATCTTTTTTAAAATAGTCTGAGACAATTTTAAAAAAGAATCCATACACAATAAATTGAAGTAAACCATTTTAAAATATTCTACACTCAATACTTTTAAGTAAAAATATTTTAAAAAATTCTATGCACAATAAATAAAATATTATTTTAAAATACATTAAAAAAATAAAAGAAAAAAAAACCAGGTTACTTACCAGCAGGCAGAATCAGCAGCTCTCCGATGCAACAGGCAGCAGACAGGCAGAGAGGCAGGAGGACAGGTAAGACTGTTTAAGACTGCTTAGGGCTTAGCCAGCCAGGCGAGGCTGGAGAGGGGAGGGTGTGGGGCTTTTGGCCTAGCCTCGCGGAGGCTTGCCACCCACGCCAGCCTGGTGCTTCGTCCCGGAAAGGCCCAGGGGCCTCTCCGGGGCTAAGCTAGCTTCCCGGCGGCCGCGTTTCCCACGCGACGCCGGCGCTTCGTCCCGGAAAGGCACAGGGGCCTCTCCGGGGCGGAGCTAGCTTCCCGGCGGCCGCGCTTCCCACGCGACGCCGGCGCTTCGTCCCGGAAAGGCACAGGGGCCTCTCCGGGGCGGAGCTAGCTTCCCGGCGGCCGCGCTTCCCACGCGACGCCGGCGCTTCGTCCCGGAAAGGCCCCGGGGCCTCTCCAGGGCGGAGCTAGCTTCCCGGCGGCCGCGCTTCCCACGCGACGCCGGCGCTTCGTCCCGGAAAGGCCCCGGGGCCTCTCCGGGGCGGAGCTAGCTTCCCGGCGGCCGCGCTTCCCACGCGACGCCGGCGCTTCGTCCCGGAAAGGCCCCGGGGCCTCTCCTGGGCGAAGCTAGCTTCCCGGCGGCCGCGCTTCCCACGCGACGCCGGCGCTTCGTCCCGGAAAGGCCCAGGGGCCTCTCCGGGGCGAAGCTAGCTTCCTGGCGGCCACGTGTCCCACGCGACGCCGGCGCTTCGTCCCGGAAAGGCCACGGGGCCTCTCCTGGGCGAAGCTAGCTGCCCGCCGCCCGCATGGCCCACGCCAGCCCGCCGCTTCAGCGAGGCCTTTCCTCGCCAAAGCTAGCCTCCCCCCCCCTCACGCTTAGTTGCTTACCTGAGGGAAGCAGCAAGCTCCTGGAAGGCGAAGAGAAGGGAGTTTTGAAATGGAGGACCCACTTTTAAACGGGTCACCTCCAGCCCGCTCACTGATAGGCTGGACTCCAGCCAATCAGTGAGCGGCTGCCTGGGCTAGCTAGTTTAGTGCAGATGGGCGGGGGAGCGAGCGAGCTGCATTGGGATGGCAAGGGTGATTGAGCGACAGGACCGGTGCCGGTTCCCAGAAGTTACTTCCGGGTCCGGTTACTTCCGGGTTCGGTCGCCAACCGGTTCGCGCGATCCGGTGCGAACCGGTAGGAACCCACCACTGGGATGGGCCCCACTCAGTGGACCAGACGGGCCGCCAACAGCGAGTCTTGTGAGACCATCTTGGGAGGAGATTGATTCTGTTGCCCCCGAGGATTTAGATAGGTTGCGTGGACGGCTGCGACCCACCACATGTTTAATGGACCCGTGTCCCTCCTGGTTGGTACTGGCATCTTGGGAGGTGACCCGAGGCTGGCTTCTGGGCCTGGTGAATGCCTCATTGGGTGAGGGATCCTTACCAACCGCCTTGAAGGAGGCGGTGGTGAGGCCCTTACTTAAGAGGCCTTCACTCGACCCAACGGAGCTAGCTAATTATCGTCCAGTCTCCAACCTTCCGTTTCTAGCGAAGGTTGTTGAGAATGTGGTGGCGCAGCAGTTTCCACGACACCTTGACGAATCCGAGTATCTAGACTCACGCCAGTCCGGCTTCCGACCTGGGCACAGCACAGAGACAGCCTTGGTTGCGTTGGTTGATGATCTCTGGAGGGCCAGAGATAGAGGTTGTTCCTCTATCCTGGTCCTATTAGACCTCTCGGCGGCTTTTGATACCATCGACCATGGTATCCTATTGCGCCGGTTGGAGGGGATAGGAGTCGGAGGTACCGTTTTGCGGTGGTTCGGCTCCTACCTCTCCGACCAGAGGCAATGTGTGTTGACAGGGGGACAGAGGTCGACCCCGAGGCCACTCACTTGTGGAGTGCCACAGGGGTCGGTCCTCTCGCCTCTCCTGTTCAACACATATGTGAAGCCGCTGGGTGAGATCATCCGTGGTTTTGGGGTTGAGTATCACCTCTACGCTGATGATACTCAGCTGTATATTTCAACTCCAAACCACCCCAACGAGGCTGTCGAAGTGATGTCCCGGTGTTTGGAGGCCGTCGGGGTCTGGATGGGGGACAACAGACTTAAACTCAACCCCTCCAAGACTGAGTGGCTGTGGCTACCGGCACCTCGGTTCAGCCAGCTGATCCCATCGCTGGCCATAGGGGGCGAACAATTGCCCCCTGTGGAACGGGCGCGCAATTTGGGCATCCTCCTTGATGCCCGGCTGTCAATGGATGACCATGTGGCAGCCGTGGCAAGGGGGGCGTTCCACCAGGTTCGCCTGGTGCGCCAATTGCGCCCCCTACTGGACCGGGATGCCTTACGCACGGTCACTCATGCGCTGGTGACGTCCCGCCTGGATTACTGCAATGCTCTCTACATGGGGCTGCCCTTGGGACGCGCCCGGAGACTGCAGTTAGTTCAGAACGCAGCCGCGCGGGCTGTGATGGGGAGTACGAGATACTCCCACGTAACACCTCTCCTGCGCGAGCTGCACTGGCTACCTGTGGTTTTCCGGGTGCGTTTCAAGGTGCTGGTTACCGTCTTTAAAGCGCTCCATGGCACGGGACCTAGTTACTTGCGGGATCGCATCCTCCCACATACATCCCTGCGGCCAATTCGCTCACACAGGGAGGGGCTTCTCCTGGTGCCATCCACTAGGCAATGCCAGCGGGCGACACCGAGGAGTAGGGCCTTCTCTGTGATGGGCCCAACCCTCTGGAATGACCTCCCCCCCGACATTAGAACCACTTCTGACCTCCGCTCCTTCCGGCAAAAACTGAAGACCCACCTGTTCCGATTAGCAGGCCTGGCATAATTCAACTGTCCCTCCTGGCAAATGTATTATATCTGGTTATTTTAGGGTTTTTTTAATTTACTGTAGCTGTTTTTAGGGGTTTAAATTTATATTTATATCTGCTTTGTACAGTTCTTTTAACTGTATTTTAACCTCCTCTATGTCAACTGTCAACTGTACATATTTAATTTTATTGTATGTTGTTATATTTTGTACGAACTGTACACCGCCCCGAGTCCCTTTTGGGAGAGGGGGCGGTCTAGAAGCATTAAATATTATTATTATTATTATTATTATTATTATTATTATTATTATTATTATTATTATTATTATTATTATTATTATTATTATTATTATTATTATTATTATTATTCCTAGCTGCACCCACATAGCCAGTAGCCACCTGCTCTTGCAAGAACGTATTTTATGCGCCATAAACTCCTTGCTGCTTCACTTCACGACTCTTGTCAAATTTCTGAAGGGTGAGTTTGTTTCTGACACAGTCAATAATATGTAAATGAAGACTCAACCATCCAGGCCAAAAGTCTCTAAAATGGTTAAATCAAGGCAACTGGACCAATGATTATTAAAGATTATTTTCCTTTTGACTGATGAAGTTACTTGGATGGATAACGAAATGTCTCCGTTGAATCTACCTTGGTCCAGTTGCCTTGATTTAACCTTTTTTAGATGAGTTCTAGTCCAATTTTATGCATGAAAGCTGACTGGGTGACCTTAGGGTCCAATCCCCAGGCAAGAGTGAGTTCTAGTCCTGACTTTGGCAATAAAGCCGGGCAGGTAACTTTTCAATGATCAGGTGACTGGGAGTTCTAGTCCTGACTTTGGCAATAAAGCCGGGCAGGTAACTTTTCGATCATCAGGTGACTGGGAGTTCTAGTCCTGCCTTAAGCACGAAAGCTGACTGGGTGATCTTGGGCCAATCTCCAGGAGACAGTGAGTTCTAGTCCTGACTTTGGCAATAATGCTGGGCAGGTAGCTTTTCAATCACCAGGTGACTGGGAGTTCTAGACTTGCCTTTGGCAATAAAGCCGGCTGGGTGATTTTTGGCCAATCACCAGGGGATAGCAATAATTGCAGAAATAACAGCAATAATTGCAGCAATAATAGAAATAACTGCAACAATAGCAATAATAATCGTAGCAGCAATAAAAAATAATAACTGCAATTATTTGCAGCAGCAACCCCAATAACTGCAGCCATAAGTGCAATCATAACCGCAGAAACAGCAACAATAATCTCAGCAATTAGAGATAAAAATTGCTGCCAAATAGCAGGAACGCAGCAATAATCACAACAAGTATTCAGGGTCATCCTCCCAGCTCCCGACACGTGTCTTGCCATCACCGCGTGGGAATGCACCGTCTGGGGGAAACGAGGGGTGAGGAGGAAGCGGGAGGAAAGGGGCCCGTAACTTCAATAAAGCCAGGCCCGGAAAGTGGTGGTAGTGGTCCCCATTCTACTCCAACCAAAGCTTCCCATTTTATTCCAAGTAGGCCCGGGCGGTGTCGGCTGCCTAGCAACGGGCCGGGCCGCCGTCGTTTCCAAGGGGCGTGCCCGCGCGGCAACGCCGGCGCATGCGCGGCGGCCCACTTCCGGCTGGCTAAGGGAACGTGTCCCTGGGCGCTTACGGGGGCCGCCTCTGCCGGGTCGGAAGTGCGGGCTGCGAGATGGAGCAGGCCGAGGCGCACAACGGCAGCGGGGCGGCCGAATCCCCCACGGCCGGCGCGCGGCCCCCGGCCACCCCGGAAGGCATGGCGCTGGCCTACGGCAGCCTGGTGGTCATGGCTCTGCTGCCCATCTTCTTCGGGGCGCTGCGCTCCGTCACCTGCGCCAAAGGGAAGGTGAGGAAGGGAGGAGGAGGAGAGCCTCCCCAAGCAGAGGCAGTCTATCTCTGTGGGCATTTCTGTGGGTTTTTCCTCCTTAAAATCAAACTTGGCCCCTTTAAGAGCAAGCAAAGCTGGCTGGGGAATTCTGGGAGTTGAAGTCCACCCCCCCCTCTTAAAGAGGCCAAGTTTGAGAAACATCTCTGCAGCTAATCCTTGATTTACAACCATCCATTTAGTGACCATTCGAAGTCTCTGAGAAAGGCACTCGGGACTGTTTTTCACACTTAACGACCGTCGCGGCCCCTCGTGGTCACGTTGATCGAGCAAGTGAATCGTCTGTATGACGAGTCGTGTCGTGTGGGTGGGTGGGTTTATGTGATCCCTCTTTTTTGGCCACCTTTTTTAACCAGCAAAAGTCCAGGGGGGGGGGGATATGGCTGGATTCACTTAACGGCCGTAGCGACTCACTTAACGGCACATGGGCGTTGTGGCCAGAACGGTTTTAAAACCTGTGTGTGTGTGTTATGAATGATTCACTTAAATTCACCTCGCTTAGCAACAAGAATTGGGCTCCCTTGTGGTCGTAAGTCGAGGACTGGCTGTAACTTTGGAGGGTCACGCAGAGACCGGCTACTCTAGGGAAGGACCAGGGGAGACAGGAGAGCATCTTCCAATATTGGAGAGGCTGCCCCAGAGAGGAGGGAGTCAAGCTACTCTCCAAAGCAAGGCCAGAGAAGGAAGAATGGATGGAAACTGACCAAGGAGAGATTCAACCTGGAAATAAGGAGGAATTTCCTGACAGTGAGAACATTCAACCCATGGAACAGAAGTTGCCTTTGGAAGTTGTGGGAGCTTCATCCCTGGAGTCTTTCAAGAAGAGCCTGGACTGCCATCTGTCGGAAATGGTGTAGGGTCTCCTGCTTGGGCAGGGGGTTGGACTAGATGACCTTCCTTCAAACTCTGTTAATATGAATCTATCTAAGATGATCAAAAGCAGGCCTGGAGGCTAAAACGAAGAACGGTTGCAGGAACGGATGCAGAGAAGAGCAACCAGGATGAGGGGACTGGAGGCTCAAACATTCGATGGACGGTTGCAGGAACTGGGCATGGCTAGTCTAGAGAAGAGAAGGACCAGTAGAGACAGGAGAGCATCTTCCAATAGTTGAGGGGCTTCCCCAGAGAGGAAGGGGGTCCAGCTATTCTCCAAAACACCCAAAAGTCCAGACAAGGAATAATGGATGGAAACCAAACAAGGAGAGATTAAACCTAGAAACAAGGAGGAATTTTCTGACAGTGAGAACTATCAAACAGTAGAAGTTTCCCTCAGAAGTTGTGGGAGCTTCATCACTGGAGGCTTTCAACAAGAGACTGACTGGACTGCCATTTGTCAGAAAGGGGTCTTCTGCTTGGGCAGGGGGTTGGACTAGATGACCTACAGGCCCCTTCCAACTCTGTTAATCTGTTAAAATCTGTCTATGTTCACTTGTATTTGGGGGGCTTTCTTTTTCTCCCTCCTGGGCTCCCACCTTGGCCGGTCTTGACTGCTGCCTGGGATCCAATAAGGCTGGTGTGTGTGTGTGTGTGTATTGAGCAAATAAGGGGTCTTATGTACAGCAATGGAGTGTGTCCCTGTCTGCCCCCCCCCCCATCCTTTTTTTGGCAGCTGGTCCCCAGGATTAATGCAAAGGATTAATGCCCAGAGGTGACTAAAGGAATGTGCCCCCTCCCCTCTCTTTGAATCCAATGGACGGGGACAACAATACTTTTTTTTTGCCTTTTTTCTTTTTGGTCTCTTCTTCTTGGCCTCTTCTTTATATTGTTCAAATAATATATTCAATTAAGGTTAAAATGTTAAAAGGTTAGAATTTCAAATATAGGCTCTTCCCTACTGCAGGGATTCCTATAAATATGATTCATGTTTTTCCTTCCTTCCCTCCCTCCCATTTCTCTGTCTTTCCATTCCTTCCTTCCTATCTGTCTGTCTGCCTTTCACCTTTCTTTCTTTCTTTCTTTCTTTCTTTCTTTCTTTCTTTCTTTCTATCTTCTTTCTGTCTGTCTTTCTATCTACCTTCCTTCTTACTTTCTGTCTTTCTTCATTCCCTCTTTCTTTCTTTTTCTCCCTCCCTCCCTCCTTTCTTTCTTTCTTTCTTTCTTTCTTTCTTTCTTTCTTTCTTTCTTTCTTTCTTTCTGTCTGTCTGTCTGTCTGTCTGTCTGTCTGTCTTTCTATCTATGCCTTCTTTCTGTCTTTCTCTCTTCATTCCCTCTTTCTTTCTCTTCCTCCTTTCTGTCTGTCTGTCTATCTGTCTTTCTGTCTGTCTGTCTTTACCTTCCTTCTTTCTTTCTGTCTTTCTTCATTCCCTCTTTCTTTTTCTTTCTCTCCCTTCCCTTTTTTCTTTCTTTCTGTCTTTCTTTCTGTCTACCTTATTCCTGTCTGTCTGTCTTTCTATCTATCTGCCTTCCTTCTTTATTTCTGTCTTTCTCTCTTCATTCCCTATTTTCTTTCTTTCTTTCTTTCTTTCTTTCTTTCTTTCTTTCTTTCTTTCTTTCTTTCTCCTTCTTTCCCCCCTCCCTCCTGCCCTCCCTCTCCCCTTCAACAAGATGTTTGATGGAAGGGTGAATCTACTTCCCTCCCCCCCCCCATGTTTTTTCCTTCCCCTTCCTGAATGTACACCGTGCGAGGAGGAGCCCGTGAGGCGTCTTCTCGGGTGTGAGCTAAAACAGGCGAAGAACTGACGTGTTAGTAGCCGAGAGGGCCTGATGACAAAGACGCCCCACCTCTTGACAGACTTCGACTGCTTCCTTTGCTGGAAATTGTGGCTAAATGGGTGTCGGGGAGGATGCATTGACCCTCGCCAAAGGTCGGGATTTGCATTGGGTGTATTCATTCTGGATTCAGTTGCTGGCGTTTGCAGAAGCTGCCCAGTTTCAGGCTGTAGAATTCTGTTATTTCTGCGGCATATTTAAAGTGGGGCTACCAACAGCTGTTGGTGGCTGCTGGCGGCAGAGTCAGTCGGGGGTTTTAATCCAGTATGGTTAAAACTCTTAAGAGGGGATCACACAGATTTGCAAATTAATTTGCAACCCGGCATCCAGTTCTGGTTGCCGCGATACAAAAAAGATGTGGAGACTCTGGAAAGAGTGCAGAGAAGAGCAACAAAGATGATTAGGGGACTGGAGACTAAAACATAGGAAGAACGGTTGCAGGAACTGGGTATGTCTAGTTTAATGGAAAGAAGGACTAGGGGAGACATGATAGCATTGTTCCAATATCTCAGGGGTTGCCACAAAGAAGAGGGAGTCAAGCTATTCTCCAAGGCACCTGAGGGTAGAACAAGAAGCAATGGGTGGAAACTAATCAAGGAGAGAAGCAAGTTAGAATTGTGGAGAAATTTCCTGACAGTTAGAAAAATTAATCAGTGGAACAGAAATTGCCTCCAGAAGTTGTGAATCTTCCAACACTGGAAGTCTTTAAGAAGAAGTTGGATAGCCATTTGTCTGAAATCCAATAGGATCTCCTGCCAAAGCAGGGGGTTGGACTAGAAGACCTCCAAGGTCCCTCCCAACTCTGTTATTCTGTTCTGTTAGTTAAATGAAGGAACTAGAAGGGAGCATGATAACAGTATTCCAGTACTTGAGGGGCTGCCCCAAAGAAGGGGGGGGGGGGGTCAAGCTATTCTCCAAAGCCCTTGAAGGCAGGAGAAGCAGCAATGGATGGAAACTAATCGAGGAGAGAAGCAACCTGGAATTAAGGAAAAACCTCCTGATACTGAGAATAATCCACTAGAACCTGTGGCTTGGGTGAACAGGTTTCTGTTTAGGAATCCATCATTCCTTGACTTACAACCATTCGTTTCATGGCTGTTTGAAATTACAAAAGCCCTGAAAATAATGACTTGTGACCATCGTCCCACCCTTATGACCATTGCAGCACCCCATGTACATAATCAAAATTCAGAGACTTGGCGATCGACTCACATTTACGACGGAGCCCAGGGTCACATTGATCCCCTTTTGCGACCTCCCGACAAGCAAAGCCAACCGGCATGCCTGATTCGCTTAACAACCGTGTCACTCATTTAACAGCTGCAGGGATTCATTTAACAACCGTGGCAAGAAAGGTCATAAAATGGGACAAGAAAAGAATTGACAGGTTCCGTCAAGAACTACCTGCATTTCTTTTCTGAATCACCGTTTCTCTTTCCTCATACAGGAAATTCTCCATTTTTCCTTCCTAAGTTGCCAAACTGCATTTCTCAGCGAGACTGAAGCCATGTTGTAATTCAACAACATCTGGAGTCTATAAATTTTTCTTCCCCTCCCACCCCCCACCCCATCTCCATGCTCTCCTTGATTTTCGGAGCAAATTTCTCCTTTTTCGTCGGGTTACTTTCCAAGTCTAATTTAAACCGAAGGACCAGCGTTTTTAAAACCAGAGAATCTTTTCCAAAAAAAAACAGACATTCTCTGGATATAAAGAAGCGGGAATCAAACTATTCTCCAGTTTGCAGGTAGAACAAGAAGCAATGGGTGGAAACTAATCAAGGAGAGAATTTCCTGACAGTTAGTACAGTTAATGGAACAGCTTGCCTCCAGACGTTATAAAAGTTTTGGTCGCCACGATGTAGAAAAGATGTGGAGACTCTAGAAAGAGTGCAGAGAAGAGCAACAAAGAGGATGAGGGGACTGGAAACTAAAACATATGAAGAACGGTTGCAGGAACTGGGTAGGTCTTAATTTGATGAAAAGAAGGACTAGGGGAGACATGATAGCATTGTTCCAATATCTCAGGGGTTGCCCCAAAGAAGAGGGAGTCAAGCTATTCTCCAAGGCACCTGAGGACAGAACAAGAAGCAATGGGTGGAAACTAATCAAGGAGAGAAGCAACTTAGAACTGAGGAGAAACTTCCTGACAGTGAGAACAATTAAACCAGTGGAACAGAAGTTGCCTCCAGAAGTTGTGAATGCTCCAACACTGGAAGTCTTTAAGAAGATGTTGGATAGCTATTTGTCTGAAATCCAATAGAGTTTCCTGCCTAGGCAGGGGGTTGGACTAGAAGACCTCCAAGGTCCCTTCCAACTCTGCTATTGTATTGTATTGTATTGTAATGCTCCAACACTGGAAGTTTTTAAGAAGATGTTGGATAGCCATTTGTCTGAAGTGGTGTAGGGTTTCCTGCCTAGGCAGGGGGTTGGACTAGAAGACCTCCAAGGTCCCTTCCAACTCTGCTATTGTATTGTATTCTTTTTAAATATTTTTATTGAATCTTTTAATCTTTAAAAACAGTAAAGAAAACACAACAAGAAAAAATAAACAGAACATACATAACAATATACAGTAATTTTACAGCTTTCTATATCGGCTTTCCTGCTTAGCTTTTATAGTTCTCCCTTCTGCATTGCCTTCCTATTGCTTTAACCTTGTCCTATAATTGTAGCAAAAGTCGTATTAACACTTATAATAATATTCATTATTTGTATCCACCATATATTCATATTCCCTATTTTCTGTTTTGGCTTCTGATTTCTAGCCACTTACACATTTTATTAAAGTCCGATTCTCTCTTTTCTTTTAGTTCTATTGTCATTTTATCCATTTCTGCGCATTCGAGTATTTTCCTGATTATAGTTTCATCTGAGGGTGTGTTGATTTTCCCCCCAGTTTTGTGCGAAAGCAATCCTGGCTGCAGTGAGTGTGTGTATGGTTCTGTATCGAGATTGTTTATCCATTTTTTTTGTCTAGTAGTCCTAATAAGAATGCTTCTGGTTTGAGTTCTATTTTTCGCTCAGTAATTTCTTCCAACCATTTCCGAATTTTGCACCAGTATTTCCTTGGGATGGGGCACGTCCACCACATAGGATAGAATGTTCCAGGTTTGTGGCTGCATCTCCAACATTTGGGGGATAAATTTGGGTACATTTTGGCCAATCTCGCTGGAGGCAAATGCCATCTATAAAACATCTATTCTAATAAGGGGTTCAGTTGATGTGGGTGAGGTGGGCTGGCTTTGAGTGTAAGACCCTGGCTTCGGCCTGCTACACCGGGGGTCTCAATTCTGACCCGTTTCTCTTCTAGAATGCTTCGGATATGCCGGAGACCATCACCAGCCGAGATGCGGCCCGTTTTCCTATCGTCGCCAGCTGTACCCTCCTAGGCCTCTATCTCTTCTTCAAAGTAAGTCAAGCAACAGAGGTCCCTGGGTGGGGCAGTCTTCTTCTCTGGGGTCCTTGGTGCTCTCTGAGGTTGGTTATTTTCTTGCAGGCGTTTCGTACCCGGACTAGGTAACATCATCCGTGCCAGTAGGGAGTGGGGTTTGATGGGTGATCTCTGGGCTTGGTTGCTTTCTTGCAAACTGGTGAGGGCTTTGCGGAATGAAGGGGAAGAGGAGAAGGAGGAGGACAGGTGTGTGTCCGTGTCCTGGGAGCTCTCTGATTTTGGTGGTTTTCTTGCAGATGTTTTATTACCCAACTGGGGAACGTCATCAGTGCTCGAAGTGGAAGGGGAAGAGGAGGACTGTGGGGTCCTTGGTGCTCTCGTTGGTTTTCTTGCAGACGTTTCATGACCCAACTAAGGAACATCATTAGTGCTAGGAGGGAGGAGGCGGCAGAAAACTATGGGGTCCCTGGTGCTCTCTGAGTTTGGTGGTTTTTCTTGCAGACCTTTCATGACCCAACTAGGGAACATCATCAGTTAGCTAGAAGGAAATGGGGCTTGCAGAGCAGAGAGGAGGAAGACTGTGGGGTCCTTGGTGCTCTCTGAGCTTGGGTGCTTCTTGCAGACGTTTTATGACCCAGCTAGGGAACATCATCAGTAGTAGAAAAGGGAATGGAGTTTGCAAGGAGGAGGACTGTGGAGTCCTTGGTGCTCTTTGAGTTTGGTGGTTTTCTTGCAGACGTTTCATTGCCCAACTGGGTAACATCATCAGTGCTAGAAGGGAATGGGGTTTATAGAGGGAGGAGGAGAACTTGGTGCTTTTTCAGGTAGTTCGTTCGCTTGCATACTTTTTATCACTCAGCTAGGTAAATGTCATCAGTGCTGGGAGGGAGTGTGGAGCAAAGGAGGAGGAGGAGGAGTGTTGAAGAAGGGGAGAGGAGACGAAGAGAAGGAGCAGGAGGAGGACAACTGTGGGGTCCTTGATGCTCTCTGAGCTTGGTTGCTTTCTTGCAGACGTTTAATGACCCCACTAGGTAACATCATCCATGCTGGGAGGGAGGAGTGGGGCTTCCTCTGTTTATATTTCAGTTTTCCTCTGCTTTGAAGCTAATCCAATACTTTTTTTAACTTGGGACAAGGAAGGACTGCGGTCCCTCATGGAGATTGAGGAAACTTTTCCCAGCCATCTGTTCAGAAAGGAATTATGTAGTTCTGGAGGCCGAACCTCACGTCTCCTTTTTAACTGCTTGGTCTGGTTTGGTCTGCTGTGTACCGGAGGCACTGGTTCCATTCAGGGGAAGGCAGCTATTTGGTTTCCTAAAGGTCAAGAAATAATATAATTATAGATTATATAATAATTATAATTATAGATCGGCTACTCCAAGCTTTTTTTTTTTTAAAAAAAAGTTTGTGCAGGGTTTTGAGTGTGAAACATCGGCTGTTGTGCAAGAAAAGCGACGGTTATTTTCAGTGAAACCAGAGCCACGTGGATTGCACGCAAAGCAAAGGCAAACTTAAAGCAAAATATGTGTGTGTGTGTTTTTCAGCATAACTCTGGAAGGCCTCGAGCAATTTCAACCAAATTTGGTACACAGATGACTTACAAATACTGTGGGGTTAAGAGACCCTAACACCCCTTGGGTTATGTGTTCTGTTAAGATACAGCCTGTTGTGCCTTAAAACGGATTCTACCATACTACTGTAAAATGGCTTCTACCGTACTACTGTAAAATGGCTTCTACCGTACTACTGTAAAATGGCTTCTACTGTACAGCGCAGTGGAGTTGCCATGGTAACGGCTTCACAGTACTCCATCAGGGGGCCTCCCTCTGGTAAGGGGGAAACTCTAACATTAGAAATTACGTTTGGTCTGGACATTCTCTCCCCCCCCCCCCCTTATAAATAAATACCCGGGCAATGCCGGGTTATCGGCTTAGTTATGAAATAAATTAGCCGTAAATTAGCAGGTAGCACAGCAGGGAAAGACGTAGAAGCGGTATCCTGATCTGACGCCACTGCGATTCTGTGCTTGCATGAGTTTGGTTCCTTGGGCAGATCAGAGAAAAATGCCAGATGCAAACAGGAAAAGTTAAAAAGTTTTATAATCCATAAGGTAAATATAAGGAGGTGGCCTTATGGCTGCTGTCCAGGAAGGCATTTTGCATATCTTAGTCTTCCAATTTACTGTTAAGAGGCAATGATTCTCAACCTTGGCAACTTGAAGATGGGGGGGGGGGAGGGACTTCAACTCCCAGAATTCCCCAGCAAGGAATTAGAACTCACACTGGCCTGGTGATTGGCCCAAAGTCACCCAGTCAGCCTTCACCACTAAAGCAGGACTAGAACTCGCTGTCTCCTGGTGATTGGCCCAGAGTTACCCAGTCAGCATTCATGCCTAAGGCAGGACTAGAACTCACCGTCTCCTGGTGATTGGCCCAGAGTCACCCAGCTGGCTTTCATGTCTAAGGCAGGACTAGAACTCACCATCTCCTGGTGATTGGCCCAGAGTCACCCAGCTGGCTTTCATTCCTAAGGCAGGACTAGAACTCACCGTCTCCTGGTGATTGGCCCAGAGTCACCCAGTCAGCATTGATGCCTAAGGCAGGACTAGAACTCGCCGTCTCCTGGTGATTGCCCCAAAGGCCCCCAGTTGCATTTTGTGCCTAAGGCAAGACTACAATTCACCGTCTCCTGGTGATTGGCCCAAAGTCACCAAGCTGCTTTTCATGCCTAAGGCTGAACTAGAACTTACGGTCTCCCAGTTTCTAGTCCAGTGCCTCTAGACCAGACTGGCTTCCTCCAGCCAATACCACACTTCGGGGGGTGGGGGATCCCCATTTCCCCTTCCCCCCCCTCCAGCCTCTTTGCAGCCTTACGTCCCCCCTGAGATGTTTGAAATGGCCTGCATTTCATTGCTGTTCGGTCTACCGTATTTTTCAGAGTATAAGACGCACCAAGATTTTGAAGAGGTAAATTTTAAAGTTTTTGCCCTCCCCAGCCCCCAGGAGCACTCTGCAAGTCTCGTGAAGCCTCTGCACATCCATTTTTGCGAAGGGGGCGATAATTCGGGAGGCTAAAAATGCTGTATTCAGTGTATAAGACATTTTGGGGGGGGGGGGAAGGTGCATCTTATACTCCAAAAAATACGGTGTTTGCCAGTCTCAGGCAACGTCACGGCCCAGGAAGCGTCGTAAATTGGCAAATCCTGTTTCCTGCGAGATGGTGGTTTGCACCTCCAGATATTTAGGAAGCTGAAGTCGGAAGCCTGGAGGCTGCTTCTGGGAGTAACCACAAGAAATGAGGAAGGGTGTACCGTGCAGGTAGCCCTCCACTTAATGACCGTTTCGTTCAGCGATCGTTTGAAATTGCAACAGCGCAGGGGGGGCGGGGAAATGTGACTTAGGAACCGTTTTTCACACTGGCAACCTCAAGTCAGTGGGGAAGTCCCATGGTTTTCTTGCAAACGTTTCATGACCCAACTGGGGGACGTACTCAGTGCTCAAAAGGTGTGGGCTTTGCGGAATGAAGGAGAAGGGGAAGAGGAGGAGGAGGAGGACTGTGGGGTCCTTGGTGCTCTCTGGGTGGTGTTCTTGCAGACATTTCATGACCCAACTAAGGAACATCATCAGTGCTAGAAGGAAGGGAGGGTTTCAAGAGGAGGAGGAGGAAGAGGGAGGAAGAGGAGGAGGTGGACAACTGGGGTGTCCTTGAAGCTCTCTGAGTTTGGTCGTTTTCTTGTAGACGTTTCATTATTCCACTAGGATACATCATAAGTGCTAGAAAGTTGTGCGGTTTGTGGAGTGGAGGAGGAGGAGGAGGAAGAAGAAGAGGAGAAGAAGGGAGGAGAAGAAGAAGAGGAGGAGGAGGAGGACAACTATGGGGTCCTTGAAGCTCTCTGAGTTTGGTGGTTTTCTTGTAGACATTTCATGACCCAACTAGGGAACATCATCACTTGTAGAAGGAAGGGAGGGTTTCAAGAGGAAGGAGGGAGGAAGAGGAGGGAGGAAGAGGAGATGGTGGACAACTGTGGGGTCTTTGGTGCTCTCTGAGCTTGGTGGTTTTCTTGCAGACATTTCATGACCCAACTAGGGAACATCATCAGTGCTAGAAGGGGGAGTCTGATGTTACCAAATTGCCTCATAAAACATCTGCAAAAAAAACCCGATCAAACTCAGAGAGTGCCAAGGACCCCACAGCCACCATTTTTGTTTCCCATAATTCCCCTACTGATGCATCGTGGGAACGAAAAAGTAGCTGGATGTTTTTCTGTATTTTAAGGACGTCCAGCTGCGCATGTTTGCCCGTGGAAGAAGCGTGAGCTTTCTCAAGGATCGTCTGGATACCCAAATGGGCTCCCATTTTCAGAGGGAAACGCGCGGAGCAAACATCTTCCCAGACCTTGTAAAATCAGGAGTTGCTAGTGGCTTAAGTCTTGCTTATTATTATTTTTCCGTAGATTATTATTATTATTTCTTGCTAGGGCCCTAAGCAGATTTAATGTACGGGGTCTGGGTGGGGGGGGGAGTACAAACTGCAGAACAGGAAATTGAAAATATATTAATGCTCGGGTTGAGCCACTCCTACAATAGCAGGCTGTTTGCCTAAAGCCTGGCATGGCTTTGAATGCCTGTCAAAACACAATGCGTGGCATAAATCAGGCCTCTATCCTTTGCAATGGGATTTGTTTGCCTTTGGTGTTTACGGCTGGCATTTGGGGTTGTAAACGGAGGCACCGGGCCTCAAAGCAGCCTGGGATAATCACCAGAGTGGAGCTTCCTCGTTGGCTCCCTTCCCTCTTAGCTGTATATTTATTTAATGTGATTTATTGATTGCATTTATAGGCTGCCCACTTCAGTTGCAGCATGATAAAATAAAGACAGAAAGCATTAAAATGCTGCACAAGTCAGTCCCGGAATTACAACCGTTTGTTTAGTGACTGTTTGAAGTTACAACAGCCCGGAAAAAGCAACTTATAATTGTTTTTCACACTTAACGACCGTTGCAGAATCCTCCCTGGTCGCGTGGTGCAAATTCAGACGCTTGGCAACTGACTCATATATACGACGGTCGCAGTGTCCCGGGGTCACGTGATTCCCCCTTTGTGCGACCAAAGTCAATGGGGGAAGCCAGATTCATTTAACGACCGTGTTCTTTCCTTTGCAACGGCAGTGATTCACTTAACAGCTGTGGCAAGAAAGGTTGTAAAACTGGGAAAAGATCACAAATACAGGTAGTTTTTGACTTACAACAGGTCGTTTGTGACAGTTCAAAGTTACAACGGCACTGGAAAAGGTGACTTATGACCTCTTTTCCACACTTATGACCGTTGTGCAGCACCTCTGTGGTCACCTGATCAAAATTCGCCCACTTGCCAACGGACTCGTATTTATGACGGTTGCGGTGTCTGTGGTAACATGGTCATCTGACGAGCAGAGTCAATGGGGAAGCCAGATTCACTTAACGCCCGTGTGACTCACTTAACAACAGCAATGATTCACCGAACAACCGTGACAAGAAAGGCTGTAAAACAGGGCGAAAGTCACACAACAAATATCTCACGTAGCAACCCAAATTTGGGTCTCAATTGTCGTCGTAAGTCGAGGACTACTAACTGAATGGTTGTAAGTTGAGGACTAGCTGTGCCATGGCTAAAAGACTGCTATTGTAACATTGGGAAAAATAAAGGTATGAGCCATTTACTCAATGGATCACAGATCTGAGTGTAGTCATCACCTATGAGAAAGATGGAGACTTCCGATTGATAATTGTAATAATACAGAATATAAATAAGTATTTATATATGTATTGTGTCACAACCCCTGGTATGCCCAAATATGGGAGGGAGCATACTGCTTCCCTTTTTCTGACTTTCGGCTCACCCGAGGAGCCATCCAGGCAGAAAGCCATTTTTTTAATGTTGCCTTTGTTATGTTGCCTTGTTGTCAGCACAAATGCAACATATATATACATATACATATACATATATATGTCACCGTGAAAGACCGAAATTGGTGAATGTCGACACATACCAATTTCGGTCTTTCACGGTGACATTTGTTACTGTGAAAGTCCAACGAGTCAGCGTACCGCTTTACTTTTCCTTTTCAATTCGCGGTCCTGGAAACTACTCGTTCTAACCGCCCAGGATCGCAGTTTAAAAAAAAAAAAAGTCCGCGAATAGAAGACGCTTAAAAGGAAGTGTCTTCCTTTTAAGGAAGTGTCAACAGGATAAGGGTATTAGGGTAAGGGTATTAGGGTAAGGGTGTCGGTTTTAATTTCGGACATACACCAAGCGACTATGTGAATGTCGACATTCACCAGATTTTGGACTTTCACAGTAAAATATACATATACTCTGTGTGTGTGTGTGTGTGTGTGTGTGTGTGTGTGTGTGTGTGTGTATATTTCATACGAAACCCTTTTTTCAAAATACTGTCAGTTTTTTTAAAAACACAATAGTTGTATAAGTGTTTAATAGAAATAAATAGATACATGCTGGTGAAACATTTGCATTAGATAAGTATATATAGAATTGAAACTGATTACTGTTATAACTCTTTTTTCTTGCTTCCTTTGTATTTTTGTCGCTTTTTAAAAAATCAGTTGTTACGCTTTTATTTTTTCTTTGATAAGGAAATGCCTCTCTACCCTGGCTATTATCTCTGCGTTTTGTTACTCTTTTTCCCTGTGATTATTTAAAGTCAATCGAAAGAAAAGAAATGGGTTTTTTTTTCTTTCTTTCCGAAAGCTCTTACCGAAATGTTTCGTTCAACAGGAACTTCGCTTCTTTTGTTAGTTAGAATTTGTGTTGGAGACGTTTGTCTCTTTGAATTATTTCTAAAATAAATAAATAAATAAATGAAGCAGGGATACAAAGAAAGAACTAATAAATAGGGCTGACACCGAAATACAATTTTATCCTAAAGATGCTGAGCTGGTTGATCAGAAAGGTTGGCAGTTCGGCGGTTTGAATCCCTAGCACCGCGCAACGGAGTGAGCTCCCGTTCCTTGTCCCAGCTTCTGCCAATCTAGCAGTTTGAAAGCACGTAAAAAATGCAAGTAGAAAAATAGGAACCACCTTTGGTGGGGGAGGGAAGAGCGTTCCGTGTGCCTTTGGCGTTGAGTCATGCCAGCCACATGACCACGGAGACGTCTTTGGACGGCGCTGGCTCTTTGGCTTTGAAACGGAGATGAGCACCGCCCCCTAGAGTCGGGAACGACTAGCATATACCTTTTATATTAAATTATCATATTTTATTCCAATTTCATTTTAAACTGTATTTTATTCCAGTTTCATTTTAAACTGTATTTTATTCCAGTTTCATTTTAAACTGTATTTTATTCCAGTTTCATTTTAAACTGTATTTTATTCCAATTCCATTTTAAATTGTTTTTATCAGAGGGAATGTGCTGTTTACTATTTTGTTTGTGTCGTTGGGAAACCTGAAGTTTTCACCTGGCTTGCTTTTGTCTTGCCTCTTAGATCTTTTCCCAAGAATATATCAACCTCCTGCTCTCCATGTATTTCTTCGTCCTTGGGATCCTCGCCCTGTCCCACACCATCAGGTAAAAGCCCAGCACAGCACAATGGACTGTGAGTGCAAAGCATCTAAAAAGCTTGTCGTGCCCGGAAATTAATTAATTTATTTATTTATTAAATTGATATGCCACCTGTCACGCTGTTTTCTGACCGAGGCTTCCCGAGAGCATGAAGCAAACTCCTGGTCCCGACAAAAACCCCTTTTATGAATTGACTGAATTCTGCTCCTTCACATCCAGCAAAGTCTTTCAAGGGAGGATTTACAGTCACAGACCTTCTCTGGCTTGGAGAGCTGCCAGGTCAATATCTGCAAAACTTGGCAAAGAGCCTCGGAGAGTCATGAACTAATGAAGGGAACTAATAGTCTCCTGCAACCTCTACTCCCCTTTTGCTCCTCTTTTATTTCCTCTGGGAGGGGGCATTCATTGTCCACCTGTGGCCTTACTCCCAAGTCGACCCCTGTTCTTTAGCTGTTTCCTTCATCTGGCAACTCTGAGCATGCGCACACTGGGAACAGGCTCCAGCTGTTCTTCTGCCCCACTGATGTCTCTGACTCTGAAGGCAGCTGATAACTGGCACAGGGCCCTGGCCCCCTCTCTGCCTCCGACGCAGAGCCCTCATCAGAGCCCTCCCTAGACTTCAGGATTGGCCCAGGTTCCTCCCCAACCTCCTCACTGTCTGAGTCTGCTGCCAACTCCGATGGCCTCTGGCAAGCCACAACCCTCTGTGTCGAGCCACGCGAAATAGAGAAAATAAGCTTTTGCTGTCTAAAAAAAAATGTATGGGACATAAGACTTAGGACAGATGCCCTTAGGGCAGGGGTGTCCAAACTTGGGAACTTTAAGACTTGTGGACTTCAACTCCCAGAATTCCCCAGCCAGCTGGCTGGGGAATTCTGGGAGTTGAAGTCCACAAGTCTTAAAGTTCCCAAGTTTGGACACCCCTGCCTTAGGGGTAGTTATTTTCCCCCCTTCTGACCCCTGAACTTTGGGTGCCCTACAATCAACCCCCATTTACGTCACTGCAGTCACATGCCCCCATTTTACGACATATTTTTGGCTGAAAACTGGCAATGACTTGTGGTTCTCGGCAAAAACAGCCCATCGGTTCACTTAACGACTGCGTCAGTTGCTTTAACGATTGCTGCATTCGACTTACGACCGTGGCCTTCATTTTTACAACGGCGACACTCCATCATCATCATCATCATCTTCATTTCATGACCCCATAATCCCTTGCGGGGGTGTAGGCTGAGTGTTGAATGGCCGGATGCCCTTCCTGTTGCCCATGCGGAGTTTTGTTCAGCAGAGATATTTCATCGTGCCCAGAGAGAGAGAAATATCTGCCTCTACCTAGGATCGAACCCACAGGCCCCTGATTGTGAGGTGAGAGCTCCACCTCTAGGCCACCACGCCACTCACAGCGGTCACCTTAATGACCGCCACAAAACAAGTCACAAAATCAGGTTGTTTGTGTGACCCACTTTATGACTTTCATGCCTTATAATGGACAGGGTCTATTACCGTCATAAGTCAAGGACTACCTGTACACACCGAAGCACATCTGTTACACAAAACTGCATTTTAAACAAATCCATTGGGGTGCTTAATGACTTCAGCAGCCACTTAACAACAGCTGCAAAAAATAATATCCAAAACTCGAGTTCGGTTACATGATAAGCGGACTGTCACAATTTACGGCAGTGATGAGTAGGCTCCCTTGCGGTCGTAACTCAAGGACTACCTGTACTAAGTGAGTCATGCTCATCCTGTCCCTGGAATATCCCTATTTATATCTTTTTTGCTATTTAACAGATTAACAGAGTTGGGAGGGACCTTGGAGGTCATCTAGTCCAACCCCCCCGACCCAAGCAGGAGACCTAACACCATTTCTGAAAAAATGGCAGTCCAATCTCTTCTTGAAAGCCTCCAGGGATGAAGCTCCCACATCTTCCAAATAACAGAATAACAGCGTTGGAAGGGACTTTGGAGGTCATTTAGTCCAACCCCCCTCCCCCAAGTAGGAGATACTACACCATTTCTGACAGATGGCAAGTCCAGTCGCTTCTTGAAAGCCTCCAGTGATGAAGCTCCCACAACCTCTGAAGGCAACTTCTCTTCCATGGGTTGATTGTTCCCGCTGTCAGAAAACTCTTCCTTATTTCCAGATTGAATCTTTCCTTGGTCAGTTTCCATCCATTATTATTCCTTGTCTGGCCTTCGGGTGCTTTGGAGAATAGGTTGACCCCCCCCCTCTCCTCTCTGGGGCAGCCCCTTCAATATTGGAAGATGCTATGATGTCTCCCCTGGTCCTTCTCTTCCCTAGACTAGTCATGCCTAATTCCTCATATGTTTTAGCTTATGTTTCTTCATGTGTTTGAGCCTCCAGTCCCCTCATCTTCTTTGTTGCTCTTCTCTGCACTCTTTCTAGAGTCTCCACATCTTTTTTATAGTGTGGTGACCAAAACTGGATGCAGGACTATGTGTGGCCTTACTAAGGCTTTACAGAGTGGTGTTAGTACCTCCCTTGATCTTGATTGTATCCCTCTGTTAATGCAACTGAGGATTGCATTGGCTTTTTTGGCTGCTGCTGCACACGGCTGGCTCCTATTTAGCTGGTTGTCCACTAAGACTCCAAGATCCCTCTCTCAGTCACTGCTATGAAGCCTGGTTTAACCCAATCTATATGTGGACTTTGGGTTTTTCTTGCCTAAGTGTAAGACTTTACTTTTCTCTTTGTTGAATTTCATTTTGTTAGATTAGGTTTTTTTTTCCACTTCTCTATCAGTGCAGAAAATCAAGTCTTTGGCCTCAGTGAAAGCAAAAATAGTTTCGGAGGCCCCATCGTCTGCAAATAACGGTTGACTACTGCACGTAAAGGAAAGGTTAAAATCCTGGCAGAGACTTTTAAATTTAATAGTTAACTGCTTTATCAGATGGGAAGCTGGCTGCTGAGCTACCTCTCCGTCACCAGGAATGAGAATATTTACATGTGGGTGGAGAACATCTGCCATCTTTTAAAACTCTTCGTAAAAACTCTTTTAAAATGTGCCTTAACAACCCAAAAACGAAGGATTATCTTGCAAGGTTTTGTTGATAGGATTAATGAAAACTGTTGATTGGCAATCCTAGGGCAGAATTTGGGTGGGGGGGTGGGGGGGCACAGCCTTGCATCCCCTGGAGGATCTCTCACCCGGCTGGGGTATTGGATAACACTGATTTTTCTGGAGAATTTCAAGTCAAAGTGTTGATTATAAATTAATAATTGAGAATAACAGAGTTGAAAAGGACTTTGAAGGTCATCTAGACCAGGGGTCCCTAACCTTTCGGAACTCGGGGACCGCTAAATTCATAATTTTAAACCCTGCGGACCACTAATACGATCTGCCTAATGACCGGCTGGGTGGGCGTGGCTAGGTGGTCATGTGATTGGTGGGCGTGGCCAACTAGATGTCACTCATGTTGAGTGGCGCCTCGCCAGCCTCTGCTCGCCCCTCCCCTCCCAGCCCTTCCTCGCCTGCCCACCCGGGCTCCTTAGGGCCCCAACAGGAAGCCGTTGCTGGAGTTAAGCAGCCGCCAGGAGAAAGAGTTGGCAAAACAGCTCAGTTCAAATTGGATCTGACCGAGAAGGAGGCTCGGCAGAAGCACCTCACTGAGGACTAGGAGCATAGGCTTTCCAAGCAGACAGAAGACCTGCGGGAGTGCAAGGCCAGGTGCCGGCGCCTGGAGACTCAGCGGGCTGAGATGGTCAGCCAGTTCCAGGCCATGATGCAGTCCCACTGGAACGAGGCCCTCCGGCTCTTCCCCACCAGCGGCGCTTCCCTCCAACCTTCGCCCAAAGCCCCCCACCAGGAGGCTGAAGCAGACCCCAAGTCGGATTCTCTGCCCCCCTCCGACCCACACAAAAAGACCCCCAAGGGGAGACTCTCTGCAGCAACACAGGAGTTCATTGCACGTATCCGTCCCAGGGGCCGTAGTTTGAGGACCCCTGATTTAGTGCAATATAAAAAATGCAAATTATTTTTTTGTGAACCACCAACATTTTCTCGCAGACCGCCAGTGGTCCACGGACCCCCAGTTGGTGACCGCTGGTCTAGTCCCAACACCTTGCTTAGGCAAGAAACCCTACACCATTTCTGACAGATAGCTGTCCAGTTCCTTCTTCAAATCCTCCAGGGATGGAGTAGCCACAACCTCTGGTGGCGAGCAGTTCCACTGATTAATTGTCCTCACTCTTAGAAAGTTTCTCCTCAATTCCAAGGTGCTTCTCTCCTTGATTAGTTTCCATCCGTTGCTTCTTGTCCTTTTTTTGCCATTTTCCTCCAATTACAACCTAGTGTCTGGTTTGATTGTCATCTTGGGTGTGGAAGATTTTACTGGGGTTTGTATTTGGGGGTTGCCCACTGAAAGCTGCCCTCAGTCCCCTTGAGTGAATTGAGTGATCATATCAATTTTCCTCTTAGGGATGCGGTGGCTTAGTAGCTAAGACGCTGACCTTGTCTATCATAAAGTTCGGCAGTTCGAATCCCGAGCGCCGCATAACAGAGTGAGCTCCCGTTACTTGTCCCAGCTTTTGCCAACCTAGCAGTTCGAAAGCACATAAACAAAATGCAAGTAGAAAAATAGGAACCACCTTTGGTGGGAAGGGAACAGCGTTCTGTGCGCCTTTGGCGTTGAGTCATGCCGGCCACATGACCACAGAGACGTCTTCGGACAGCGCTGGCTTAGAAACGGAGATGAGCACCTCCCCCTGGAGTCAGGAACGACTAGCACATATGTACGAGGGGGACCTTTACCTTATAAATTTTCTTAATTTATAATGGCTAAATTAACTCGGAGCTTATGGCATCATTGCAAGGCTCCAGTTTTCCATGTTTATAATTCTCTTGAGTTTTACAACTTCAGCTATCTTAGTATAATGGCTGGGGAATTCTGGGAGTTGAAGTCCACATACCTTAACATTTATTGGCATGCTGGCTGGGGAATTCTGGGAGTTGAAGTCCACACACCTTAAAGTGCCTGAGGTTGAGAAACACTGCTCTTAACTATTTGGTACTCCTTTAGTTAGCTTTATAAAGGTGTTTTTGTGGGATTTTGATTTTCCTTCCATACAACTGCCCGTCTTGGTTATGCCTTTTAAAACGATGATTTCTTCCCTTTTTCACCCTTCTTTCCTCTTCCTCCCATCTCATTTCAGCCCCGCGATGAATAAATTTTTCCCAACCAACTTTCCCAACAAGCAGTATCAACTTCTTTTTACTCAAGGCTCCGGAGAAGCAAAAGAAGGTAAGTTTGCTCCCTTCTACAGCGAAAGCGTGGAGAATTTGTTTTCTCCGTGAGTCTTTGTTTCCTGCCTTGTGTATTTGCTTGTGTAATGTGGTGCAACAAATGCTGTCAGTATCTTTCTTGGCTGTGTTGTTTTGCGGCCAATGAGTGAATTTAAAAGAACAGCAAAACTTCATTAGTTGCTATTTCTTTATCTATCTATCCATTTATCCATCAATCTATCAATCGATCTATCTATCTACATCTGCATATATATCTATCAATCGATATATATTTATCTATCTACATCTGTCTGTCTGTCTATCTATTAATCCATCCACCCACCCACCCATAGATACCTATCTATCTATGATCTATTGTATCTGCTTACCTACCTACCTATTGTTTCCCTCTCTACCTACCTACCAATCTAAGCTACACTATATTGCCAAAAGTATTTGCTCACCCACCCAAATCATCAGAATCAGGTGTTCCAATCCCTTCCATGGCCACAGGTGTATCAAACCAAGTCTCTAGGCATGCAGGCTGTTTGTGCAAGCATTTGTGAAAGAATGAGTCGCTCTCAGGAGCTCAGGGAATTCCAGCGTGGTACTGTGATAGGAAGCCACCTGGGCAACAAATCCAGGCGTGAAATTTCCTCGCTCCTAAATATCCCACAGTCAACTCTCAGCTGCATTATAAGAAGGTGGAAGTGTTTGGGAACGACAGCAACTCAGCCACGAAGTGGGAGACCACGTAAACTCGTCCCACATCAGTGTGTGATCTCACACATGTGCTTCTGGAAGAATGGTCAAAGATTCCCATCAACACACTCCTGAACCTTGTGGACGGCCTTCCCAGAAGAGTTGAAGCTGTTATAGCTGCCAAGGGTGGACCGACGTCCTATTGAACCCCATGGATTAGGAATGGGATGCCACTGACAGTCAGTTCATATGCGAGGAAAGGCAGGTGAGCGAATACTTTTGGCAATATAGTGTATCTCCCTCCCTCCCAACATCTGTCTGTCTGTCTATCCATCCCTCCATCCATTCATTCTCCCTCAACCTACCTACCAACCAATCTAAGCTATCTCCCTCCCTACCAACATCTGTCTGTCTGTCTATCTGACATTGCATTCCAAAACAATTAGACACAAAGAGTTTGTTCCCCCTGTGCCATCACTCTGCTGAGCACCTAATTCCCACAGCACTGTCTTAAGCCTAAGGATATTTACCCATGTAGTAGGGCTGTATTGCTATCATCCTTCTCATCTATGGTCAATTGTTGTTATTTCTCATGATTAATGATTGCAACCATGATCTTTGATATATGACCTATCTCCTTGTTGTTGTATGTACTCTTGACAGCTTAAGCATCGGAGACAAATTCCTTGTGTGTCCAATCACAGTTGGTCAAATAAAGTTATTCTCTCCTGCCCGGTCCTTTATATACACATACATACATATATACATGCTCTTTTTTAAATGCACGCATCCTCTCGTCCATAGTTCTCTCATGTCCTCCATAATTACATGGGCAGGTACCAACCAGAGGGATGGACGTTACCCCTTTCATCTCCCAAAATTCCTTGCTTTCTTTTTTATTTTTGTCATTCAATTGTTATTTATTTTTATTCAAAACATTAAAATACCAACTCCCCAAAAGGGGGAAAAATGCAAAAACAAAACTACTGTGTTTCTCCTAAAATAAGATAGGGTCTTATTTTCTTTTGACCCCTGAAATAAGCGCTTGGCCTTATTTTTGGGGAGGCCTTATTATTTTGGGGGTGCAGGAGGCGGCGAGTGTGGTCACCTCAGGGCTGCTGCTGTGTTGCAATATTTTCAGGGAGGGCTTATTTTTTGGGGAGGGCTTATTTTAGCGCATGCGCTCAAAAGCCCGATTGGGCTTATTATCCAAGGAGGTCTTATTTTCGGGAAAACAGGATAGATAAAACTATACGCAAAAAGTTGAGAGAGAAAAAAACAACAGCCCAAAACAGACGCATACACAAATTTGTCCTCCTTAGAAGGGAAAGAATTAAAACTGGAATTTTTGGGAGCCCAAGAGAAAACGGTTAAAAGAGGAAGAAAGGGGAATAGAGTTGCATTAGTAGACCAAAGTGAACAGTAGTAAGATTGTTATTGTGAGGTAACCAATTAAGAAATGAAGAAAAAAAATAGTATTTTGCTCATTGCAGAAAAAATTGGAAAGAAACGCTCTCTCTGCTTAAATTGAATGAGAGAATGTATGCCGTTTATAGCAAAATATACCAATGGAGAAAATAAGAAAGGAAAAGTTGGCGTAACGTTGAAGGGGCAACGGAAGGCATTGCTTATGTATTCAGAATAAATAATCCTAAAGATGAGAATAATTTGGCTGAAACCATGATGTAAAAAAGGACGATGTAAATGAGAGGATGTAAAAGAAAAGACCCTCTTTGTTCCTTTAATATGTATAATTTGTATTAAAAAATTAAAAAAACCACGAATGGAAAAAAAATGAAAATAAATTGTCCTCCTTAGTTGAATACTTATAAATATATTTCAAATATAATAACTTCTTCCCCTCCCCCCCCCTTTGTGGAAAAATCTCCCCCTTCTTTTCAGATTGACAGACCTGCAGCTCTCGCCTTGTTGATTGACAAGTATGGCAGCTGCTGGTGGGATTTGGGTAGGGGGCTCTCTTGGGCTCATGCCCAACTTCCTTTGATCTGCTTCAGCTGACATTTTCCCTTCGTTTCCTTAAGGATCCACTGGCTTCTGATCTATCTCCCAAGGGGATCTTTGTAAACAAGATCCCTCTTTTTTTTTGTCACCTTCCTAACGTGCCTCCTTCGTCTTTAGCTTCAGCATCGCCTCACACTAGTGGCCGTGAAAATGGCATGTTTTATGGTTCTCGTTGCAGAGATTGTGAACTACGAGTTTGACACCAAGGATCTCGTCTGCCTGGTCCTGAGCAGCGTCGTGGGGGTGTGGTATCTGCTGAGGAAGGTAGGCCGACCTGCTGGGGAGGCAGGTGGGATGTTTAAGGTTTAATTATAAGGCCTTGGGAAGGCCACACTTGGAATCCTGCATCCAATTTGGGTTGCCACGATATAAAAAAGATGTTGAGACTCTAAAAAGAGTGTAGAGAAGAGCAACAAAGAGGATCAGGGGACTGAAGGCTAAAGCATAAAAGTGTCAGGATTCCAAATAGGATCCAAAATTAAATCGGAGTCTGAGGCAAAGGATTCCTCAAAGTTCCCATTTATTAAAGAGAGTCATGTTGGCACATCTGGGAAAACCCGAATCTGAAAGCTTCCCGGTTTTCCCCACCCAGTTGAAAGTTCAAGATCTTGCCCCCCTCACACCCACCAGTCCATCCCATGGTCCAATCTCCCACTGCCACGCTGGCAGCTTCCACCCATCCAGTTCTGATCAGGTGCAGAGACAAAAGATGACCTTGGCTTTCTAGAAAGAATGTTGTTATGGCTACCTATCATCTCACTCCATACAATCCACCCTCCCATTTCCCCACCATAGAAAATGCCTAGTAGAAGAATAGAAAGTGTGACAGGCCAAAGACCCCAAAGAAAAGATGGCTGCAGGCCTGACATAACGAACACTTGCAGGAATTAGGTATGTCTAGTTAGACCTACCTCATTCCTGCAAACGTTCTTTCTGTTTTAGCCTCCAACCGTTCACCCTGACCAGGGGTGACATGATAGCATCTTCCAGTATTTGAGGGGCTGCCCCAAAGAAGAGGGAGTCAACCTATTCTCCAAAGCACCTGAGGGCAGGACAAAAAGCAATGAGTGGAAACTAATCAAGGACAGAAGCAACCTAGAACTGAGGAGAAACTTCTTGACAGTGAGAAGAAATAACGAATGGAGCAGTTTGCCACCAGAAATTGTGGGTTCACCATCCCTGAAGGTTTTTAAGAAAAGACTGGTCAGCCATTTGTCTATAATGGTATACAGTCTCCTACTTGAGCAGGGGGGTTGGACTAGAAGACCTCCGAGGTCCCTTCCAACTCTTGTTATTCTGTAATTCTGTAAGGGTCTCCTGCTTGAGCAGGGGGGTTGGACTAGAAGACCTCCAAACACTTACAAACTAAACAGCTATCTATACGGTATTGCGTATCAAAACCAACTCTCTTTTCAGCTACGTCTGGTACATTCTGGGCCCATAACCAATGTTAAGTAATTAAGCTCCCCGTTAGGAGAGCAAGTATGCAGAGAAGCGTAATGAGAGTGGTATGGAATAACACGCACAAACCAGCATACAGGGACACTGAATAGTATAAAAATATAGTAGTTTACTATGTAGAAATATAGAGGTATTCAGAGTCCGGTTAACAGTCCAAGTCATACACGGTTCAGTCATTCAGTTATCAAAATAGTCAGTCTAACACACAAAGTAGCTAACAATAGCAAGACTCAGTAACTCACGAGCAGTATCAAATCAGCTTCTAACAAAACAGAGAGAGAGAGCTAACAGCCATTCTGGCTCCCTCTTATGGCTGCTTGAGGTAACAAACCAATTACATCTCTCTAGCATTTAAAGTAACAGTAAAGTAATCATAGCTTATATACATTGTCAAGCCAAGCCTAGGGTTACATCCTTAAAAAAGGTCCCTTCCAACTTTTGTTATTCTGTAAGGGTCTCCTGCTTGAGCAGGCGGCTGGACTAGAAGACCTCCAAGGTCCCTTCCAACTCTTGTTATTCTGTAATTCCATAAGGGTCTCCTGCTTGAGCAGGGGGATGGACTAGAAGACCTCCGAGGTCCCTTCCAACTCTGTTATTCTGCAATTCCGTAAGGGTCTCCTGCTTGAGCAGAGGGATAGACTAGAAGACCTCCAAGGTCCCTTCCAACTCTGTTATTCTGTAATTCTGTAAGGGTCTCCTGCTTGAGCACGGGGCTGGACTAGAAGACCTCCAAGGTCCCTTCCAACTCTTGTTATTCTGTAATTCTGTAAGAGTCTCCTGCTTGAACAGGGGGGTTGGACTAGAAGACCTCCAGGGTCCCTTCCAACTCTTGTTATTCTGTGGCTGGGCAGTTTGAGCCGGCCGCAGACTGGAGGATCTGCAGAACCAAAGGGCTGGCCTGCTGTCCGACCGAGGGCGTGGGGTCTGGGCGGGGAAGCCTGGTTCACGGCAGCTCTTCTCTTTTTCCCAGCACTGGATTGCCAACAACCTCTTTGGCCTGGCCTTCTCTCTCAACGGGGTGGAGCTGTTACACCTGAACAACGTCAGCACGGGCTGCATCCTCCTCGGAGGCCTCTTCATCTACGATGTCTTTTGGGTGAGCCCCTGGCCCTGCAGTCCGTCCCCAGGGTCAGCAGATCCTCCGGACAACAGACTCAGTTCCTTGTTTATTAGCTTTTCGTCCCGCCTTTTTACAATTATTTTTTAATAAGTAAATCAAGGTGGGGGGAATGAATTTTCCTCACAACGACAACCCAGTAGGGTGGGCTGAGAAAGAGGGGCTGGCTCAAAGTCACTGAGCCAACTTCCATGCCTAAGGCAGGACTAGAACTCGCCATCTCCTGGTGATTGGCCCAAGGTCACCCAGATGACTTTCATGCCTAAGGCAGGACTAGAACTCACTGTCTCCTGGTGATTGGCCCAACGTCACCCAGATGGCTTTCATGCCTAAGGCAGGACTAGAACTCACCTTCTCCTGGTGATTGGCCCAAGGTCACCCAGATGACTTTTATGCCTAAGGCAGGACTAGAACTCACTGTCTCCTGGTGATTGGCCCAAGGTCACCCAGCTGGCTTTCATGCCTAAGGCAGGACTAGAACTCTCCGTCTCCTGGTGATTGGCCCAAAGTCACCCAGCTGGCTTTCATGTCTAAGGCAGGACTAGAACTCTCCGTCTCCTGGTGATTGGCCCAAAGTCACCCAGCTGGCTTTCATGTCTAAGGCAGGACTAGAACTCTCCGTCTCCTGGTGATTGGCCCAAAGTCACCCAGCTGGCTTTCATGTCTAAGGCAGGACTAGAACTCTCCGTCTCCTGGTGATTGGCCCAAAGTCACCCAGCTGGCTTTCATGCCTAAGGCAGGACTAGAACTCTCCATCTCCTGGTGATTGGCCCAAAGTCACCCAGCTGGCTTTCATGCCTAAGGCAGGACTAAAACTCCCAGTCTCCTGGTGATTGGCCCAACGTCACCCAGCTGGCTTTCATGCCTAAGGCAGGACTAGATCTCTCCGTCTCCTGGTGATTGGCCCAAAGTCACCCAGCTGGCTTTCATGTCTAAGGCAGGACTAGAACTCTCCGTCTCCTGGTGATTGGCCCAACGTCACCCAGCTGGCTTTCATGTCTAAGGCAGGACTAGATCTCTCCGTCTCCTGGTGATTGGCCCAAAGTCACCCAGCTGGCTTTCATGTCTAAGGCAGGACTAGAACTCCCAGTCTCCTGGTGATTGGCCCAACGTCACCCAGCTGGCTTTCATGCCTAAGGCAGGACTAGATCTCTCCGTCTCCTGGTGATTGGCCCAACGTCACCCAGCTGGCTTTCATGCCTAAGGCAGGACTAGATCTCTCCGTCTCCTGGTGATTGGCCCAAAGTCACCCAGCTGGCTTTCATGTCTAAGGCAGGACTAGAACTCTCCGTCTCCTGGTGATTGGCCCAAAGTCACCCAGCTGGCTTTCATGCCTAAGGCAGGACTAGATCTCTCCGTCTCCTGGTGATTGGCCCAAAGTCACCCAGCTGGCTTTCATGTCTAAGGCAGGACTAGAACTCTCCGTCTCCTGGTGATTGGCCCAAAGTCACCCAGCTGGCTTTCATGTCTAAGGCAGGACTAGAACTCTCCGTCTCCTGGTGATTGGCCCAACGTCACCCAGCTGGCTTTCATGTCTAAGGCAGGACTAGATCTCTCCGTCTCCTGGTGATTGGCCCAAAGTCACCCAGCTGGCTTTCATGTCTAAGGCAGGACTAGAACTCCCAGTCTCCTGGTGATTGGCCCAACGTCACCCAGCTGGCTTTCATGCCTAAGGCAGGACTAGATCTCTCCGTCTCCTGGTGATTGGCCCAACGTCACCCAGCTGGCTTTCATGCCTAAGGCAGGACTAGATCTCTCCGTCTCCTGGTGATTGGCCCAAAGTCACCCAGCTGGCTTTCATGTCTAAGGCAGGACTAGAACTCTCCGTCTCCTGGTGATTGGCCCAACGTCACCCAGCTGGCTTTCATGCCTAAGGCAGGACTAGATCTCTCCGTCTCCTGGTGATTGGCCCAAAGTCACCCAGCTGGCTTTCATGTCTAAGGCAGGACTAGAACTCCCAGTCTCCTGGTGATTGGCCCAACGTCACCCAGCTGGCTTTCATGCCTAAGGCAGGACTAGATCTCTCCGTCTCCTGGTGATTGGCCCAAAGTCACCCAGATGGCTTTCATGCCTAACTAGAACTTTCACACGGAACTAGAACTCTCTGTCTCCTGTACAGTTTGCAGGAGCTCTTTGTAGGGGCCTACCTGGCTTTGGAAAATCAACTTCTCTGGGAAAACAGGGTGGTGGATCAGACATTTGATGGTGGCCAGGGAGGACGAATGGAATGGGAACGTGGGAACCATGAAGGGCGGTCGGTGTGTGGGGACCTCCACTTTTGTAGATCGGCGTAGCTCAACATCCGGCCCATTCCTTGCTCTCCTCAACCTTCACGAGAAGTCTGGACTCCCAAAAGCTCCCAAGTATGGTAGGAACAGGCAGTCCTGCAGTCACCTGGTGGATCTCCGCCTGCCGGTCACTTCTCTTCTTTAACTCTTTAATTTCCTCCCTTCCTAAGGTCTTCGGCACCAACGTGATGGTGACTGTGGCCAAGTCATTTGAAGCCCCCATCAAACGTGAGTAGCTACGGGGCCCTCCCCCCCCACCAAACATTTTAAGGATAGCTGATCCCCGATTGAAGTTAGTAGCCCCTCCCCAATTAGGTGGGTCCCTTCAAGATAACGGGGGAGTCCTCACTATACAGGCACTCGCTTAGTGACCAAAGTCACAATGGCACTGAAAATAGGGAATTAAATGATCGTTTTTCACACTTAACGACCCTGTTGAGTTAGTTAGTTAGTTAAATAAATAATGAGGAGGAATGCTATAGTATCAAACATTTAAGGTGTTGGAAATTAAGATAATAGATTAAATAATTAATAGGGTGGTAAATTTTAATTGTTGGCACAAAATGTTTGTACCCAGGTGACACTGTTTAATGGAGAATGGATTCCTTATATTAAAATTAAAAAAAATATTAATAGATAACAGGACGTCCTCAGCATACAACCACTTGCTTAGTGACCGGTCACAACGGCACTGAAACAAAGGGATTTAAATGACCGTTTTTCATGCTTAACGACCGTTGCAGCATCCCCGCGGTCACATGATCCAAATTTGGCCGCTTGCCAACTGACTCGTATTTATGACGGTCTCTGCATCCCTGGGGTCAGGTGATCCCCTTTAGTGAACTTCTGATGAGCACAGTCAGTGGGGGGAGCTGGATTCACTTAATGACAGGGTGGTTCGCTCAGCAGCTGCCGTGATTTGCTTAACAGCTTCAAAACCAGGTCGTAAAATATATTTAGGGGTCTTGGCTGGAAGGTCAAGGAGTCACTAAGCGACTGGTCGTAGGTCGAGGACTACCTGGTCCTATTCCCTGAGACTTTAGAGCAAGGGTCTCCAACCTTGGCCACTTTAAGGCTGGTGGACTTCAACTCCCAGAATTCCCCAGGCAGGAATCTTGGCCCCTTTAAGGCTGGGGGACTTCAACTCCCAGAATTCCTCAGCCAGAAACCTTTGTCCCTTTAAGGCTGGTGGACTTCAACTCCCAGCTGGCTGAGGAATTCTGGGAGTTGAAGTCCACCAGCCTTAAAGGGACCAAGGTTGGAGACCCCTGCTTTAGATGCGAGGGGCTTTCACTTTTCTAAGGCTAAAAGACCCCTCCCAGCCCAGAACCAAATGTACTTTGATGTCTTTTGTGCCAGTGTTGGGGGGCTCCTCCTCCTCCTGAGATGGGAGTTTTTCCATTTGTCTTCCTCACAACCATCCCCTCTCTTTCTCTCTCTCTCTCTCGTTCTTCCCCTGCAGTGGTTTTCCCTCAAGATCTGCTGGAGAAGGGCCTGGAAGCCGACAATTTTGCCATGCTGGGCTTGGGAGACATTGTGATTCCCGGTAAGGCAAGATCTATCAGGGTTGCTATAAATTTATTTATTTATTTATTTATTTTTCTCTCTGTCCCTTTCTTTCTTTCTTTCTTTCTTTCTTTCTTTCTTTCTTTCTTTCTTTCTTCCTTCCTTCCTTCCTTCCTTCCTTCCTTCCTTCTTTCTTCCTTCTTTCCCACCACACTTCTTCCTTACTTCTGCCTTTCCTTCTCTCCCACACTCCTTCCTTCTTTCCTTCCTTCTTTCTCTCCCACACTTCCTTCCTTCCTTTCTTTCATCTCTCCTCCCTAGCTCCTTCCCTCCTTCCTTTCTCTTTCTTTTTTTTCTTTCTTTCATTCTTCCTTCCTTCCTTCTTTCTCTCCCACCACACTCCTTCCTTCTTTCTCTCCTTTCCTTTCTTTTCTTTCTTCCCTCCTTCCTTCCTTCCTTTCTCTTTCTTTCATCTCTACTCCCTCCCTTCTTTCTCTCTTTCTTCTTTCCTTCCTTCTTTCTCACCCAGCCACCCTCCTTCCTTCCTTCTTCCTTTACTTCTCTCCCACACTTAGTCCTTCCTTCTTTCTCTCCCACACTTTCTTTCTCTTTCTTTCTTCCCTTCCTCATTCCTTCCTTCCTTTCTTCTTCCCCCTCCTTCCCTCTTTTCTATTCCTTCCTTTCCTCCTTCCTTCCTTCCCTCCCTCCTTCCCTCCCTCCTTCCTTCCTTCCTTCCTTCCTTCCTTCCTTCCTTCCTTCCTTCCTTCCTTCTGCAACCGTGAGCAGCCAAGTCAATGAGCAAGCCAGATTCAATTAACAACGACGTTACTAACTTAGCAACTGTAGCTATTCGCTTAGCGACTGCAGCAGGAAAAGGCGTAAATCGGGGCAAAACTCATTTGACTTACCTTGCCTCACTACCAAAACGTTGGACTCCGTGGTGTTTGTAAGTCAAGGAGTGTCTGCATTTGTAGTCACAAGGGGGCGCTGTGGGCCGGTTGCTACCATTGGATTGAGACTATGCAGCTGACCTCTAAAACTGGACTGAAAAATGTTAGATTCAGGGTGACTTTACCCAACTTCCTCTCCCTCCAGGTATCTTCATCGCTCTTCTCTTGCGCTTTGATATCAGGTAAATCCTTTGCAACAACTTGCCAATTGAAAACACACACACACACACACACACCCTTCCAGCATTAAGAGGACAGAGAGCAGGAAAGGTTGGGATCAGAGCAACAAAGAGGATGAGGGGGCTGGAGGCTCAAACCTACGATGGAAGGTTGCAGGAACTGGGCCTGGCTGGTCTAGGGAAGAGAAGGACCAGGGGAGACAGGAGAGCATCTTCCAATATTGGAGGGGCTGCTCCAGAGAGGAGGAAGGGGGTCAAGCTATTCCCCAAAGCCCCTGAAGGCCAGACAAGAAACAACAGATGGAAACTAACCAAGGAGAGAAGCAACTTAGACCTACCTAACAGTGAGGACAATTAACCAGTGGAACTGCTTGCCACCAGAAGTTGTGGGTTCTCCATCACTGGAGGTTTTTCAGAAGAGACTGGACAACCATTTGTCTGAAATGGTGCAGGACAGGGGTGTCAAACTCGCACTGTCATCGTGGCATCACGTGACGTGTCACAACTTCCCCCCCCCTTTGCTAAACCGGGCATGGGTGTGGCCAGCCTGTGTGATGCATTTGGCCCACCGGCAGTGAGTTTGACAGCCCTGGTATAGGATCTCCTGCTTGGGCGGGGATTGGACTAGATGACCTCCAAGGTCCCTTCCAACCTTGGTATTCTGTTAATCAATCAATCGATGAGTGGGATGGCTTATCTCCAGAAGTTGTGGGTGCTTCATCACTGGAGGTTTTTAAGAAGAGATGGAGCAACCATTAGTCTGAAATGGGTATAGGGTTCCCTGCTCAGGCAGGGGGTTGGACTAGAGGACCTCTGAGGTCCCTTCTCACGCTGTTATTCTTGTTGTTCCCTGGCCACCTTTTGCCCTTTGGGTCTCTTTTCCTAATTCCCTCAACCTGTGGCTTTTGTACTTGGGTTCTGGACTGTCCTAACCCACCCACCCTCTGCTTTTCATGACAGTTTGAAGAAAAACACTCACACGTACTTCTACACCAGTTTCGTGGCCTACATTTTTGGACTCAGTGTGACCATCTTCATCATGCACGTCTTCAAACATGCTCAGGTGAGCTTCATGGACCACCCCCACCACCCCCTGCCCCAGACCAGGCTGTAGGAGCTGCACAGGTTTGCAGGAACGAAATCAATCTTGGGAAGAACTGTTGAGAAGACACAGGTGCCGTTAATGTGTCCCTTTAAGGCAGCAGTGGGCTTAGGAATTCTGGGAGTTGAAGTCCACAAGTCATATTATCCAGGCCAGCTGGGTAGAGTTATATTAGTAGACTAAAGAGAATTTGTTCCTGTAACTAATTAAGAAATAAAGAAATGATAGTATATTGTTAAGGGTAGAAAGAAAATTGAAAGAAATGCTCTCTTACGCTTAAATTGAATTAGAGGAGGAATGCTGTTTATAGCAACATGTACCAATGGAGAAAATAAGAAAGGAAAATTTGGTGTAACTTTGAAGGGGCAACGGAAGATATTGTTTATGTATTAAGAAAAAATAACTATAAAGCTGGAAAATAATGGAAGAGAATAATCTGGCTGGAAGTGAAAACAAAACTGATGTAAAAAAGCACAATGTAATTGAGAGGATGTAAATGAAAAGACCCTTTGTTCCTATAATATGTATAATTTGTATTAAAAAAAAAACTTGGGGAGAAAAAAGGACTATAGCAGGGGTGTCCAAACTTGGCATCTTTAAGACTTGTGAACTTCAACTCCCAGAATTCCCCAGCCAGCAGAGCTGGCTGGGGAATTCTAGGAGTTGAAGTCCACAAGTCTTAAAGTTGCCAAGTTTGGACACCCCTGGACTATAGCAAACTATGGCTATAAACACTGAGTAGAGAGGCAGTTGGGGGCAGAGATGTTGGTGCTTAAGTGTTCATTTGGGAAACTAGAACAATCCGAAGCAGTCTAAGGCAAATAACAACTCTTCTCAAGAAGTGAGACTTCCAGAGAGTAAAGGAGGAGTAGGACTTGTAGTAGACTCGGGGAAAGAGTGTAGGGTTTCCAAAGAGAAGTAGTGAAAGAGCAGGACTTGTAGTAGACTTGGGGAAAGAGTGGAGAACTTCCAAAGAAAAGTAGTGAAAGTGCAGGACTTGTAGTAGACTCGGGGGACAAGTGTAGGACTTCCAGAGAGAAGTAGCAGAAGAGCAGAAGTTGTGGACTTTGATGGCTGGCTGGGAAACTCTGGGAGTTGAAGTCCCATCTTTGGAATGGCCAGGGCTGAGGAACACCTGGGCACAGAGAGTTTGAGATTCTCAAGACACCTTGGGCTGTGACCCCCATCGCCTTGTGATTACAACAGACCCAGATTGGAGACGGCTTCCCACCAGGGACCACGAGAAGGTCATGAGTGACTCTGCTGCTGTGAGTGAGGGGTGGTGTTGTGGCCCGCCAGTGGCCAGCAGAGCTGGCAGCATATTCGGACAGTGAGGAGGTTGGGGAGGAAGATGGGCCAGTCCTGGAGTCTGGGGAAGGCTCGGATGAGGGCTCTGTGTTGGAGGCAGAGAGGGGGACAGGGCCGTCTGACAGTTATCAGCTGCCTTCGGACTCAGACATCAATGGGGCAGAACAACAGCTGGAGCCTGTTCCCAGTGTGCGCATGCACAGAGTGGCCAGACGAAGGGAACAGCTAAAGAACAAGGGTCGATTTGGGAATAAGGCCACTGGTGGACGGTGAATGCCCCCCCCCCCCCAGGAAATAAAAGAGGGGTGAAGGGAGTGGAGTTTGCAGGAGACCATTAGTTCGCTTAATTGGTTTGGAGACTCCTGGCCAAGTTCTGCAGAGATCGGCCTGGCAGCTCTCCAAGCCAGATGAGGTCTGTGACTGTAAATCCTCCCTCGAAAGACTTTGCTGGATGTGAATGAGCAGAATTCACAGTCAATGAATAAAAGGGGTTTTTGTCCGGACGAGGAGTTTGCTTCATGCTCTGGGAAGCCTCAGTCAGAACCGGTGTATCTTAACAGGCTGGGCCTTGATTCCCTCTGCCCTGCCCCTCCCGCTCAGAAGTTTCCTCTTGGTCTTCCTTCCCCAGCCAGCTCTCTTGTACCTGGTCCCGGCGTGCATCGGCTTCCCTCTTCTGGTCGCCTTGGTCAAAGGAGAAGTGACCGACCTGTTCAGGTGAGTCCAATGTGTGTGGTGCAGGAAGTCCTCGACTTACAACCACAACAGAGCCTGGAATTTCTGCTGTCGATGTCACGACAGTCGTAAGTCGAGGTAGCCATCTGGCTGATGTGGTGATCTTTTGTGGTGATAATGAAGCTTCTCCATTATAGCGGTTATAAGTGGGGATGGGCCTAAAGTGGTTTCATCCATGAGGCTAACCTCTTTTTTTATGACTTTTAGGCGGTCGTTAAGGGAATGCAGTGTTTGTAGATGCTGAGATGAGGATCCCCCTCCCCGGTAGTCTACAGAAGTGGGTGGGCCGTCTTCCCTAGAGAGTAGCCTCCTCTGTGAGTTAGGGTCTCCCCCACAGGCTCAAAACCCAGATACAGGTAGTCCTCGCCTTACGACCACAATTGAGCCCAAAATCACATGGCCTCGGGAGACTGCAGCCTTCGTTGGAATTTTGATCACGTGACTATGGGGGAGGAGGAGGAGGAAGAAGACTGTGGGGTCCTTGGTGCTCTCTGAGTTTGGTGGTTTTCTTGCAGACGTTTTACCACCCAACTAGGGAACGTCATCAGTGCTAGGAAAGAGAAGGAGGAGGAAGAAGACAGGAGAGGAAAGGGAGGAGGCGAGGGAGGAAAGGGGAGCAGGAGGACAACTGTGGGGTCCTTGGTGCTCTCTGAGTTTGGTGGTTTTCTTGCAGACGTTTCACGACCGAACTAGGGAACGTCATCAGTGCTAGGAAAGAGAAGGAGGAGGAAGAAGACAGGAGAGGAAAGGGAGGAGGCGAGGGAGGAAAGGGGAGCAGGAGGACAACTGTGGGGTCCTTGGTGCTCTCTGAGTTTGGTGGTTTTCTTGCAGACGTTTCACGACCCAACTAGGGAACGTCATCAGTGCTAGGAAAGAGAAGGAGGAGGAAGAAGACAGGAGAGGAAAGGGAGGAGGCAAGGGGGGGAAGGAAGAGGAGGACTGTGGGGTCCTTGGTGCTCTCTGGTTTTCTTGCAGACGTTTCATGACCCAACTAGGGAACGTCATCAGTGATAGAAGGAAAGAAAAGGAGGAGGAGGAGGAGGACTGTGGGGTCCTTCGTGCTATCTGAGCTTGACTGTTGGCTTGCAGGCATCTCATGGCCCATTTCTAAGAGTTACGGCATCCGTTGAGATACGTCCACCAGGAAAGCTCTTCAGGACATTTCTGGATGTTCTTTGATGCTTGGTTTTTGGGAGTGGAGTAGTAAGTGGAGACACTAGTGCAGGGGTGTCCAAACTTGGCAACTTTAAGACTTGTGGACTTCAACTCCCAGAATTCCCCAGCCAGCTCTGCTGGCTGGGGAATTCTGGGAGTTGAAGTCCACAAGTCTTAAAGTTGCCAAGTTTGGACACCCCTGCACTAGTCCCACAGGTGCAGCTTTGAGCATTACCCTGAAATTCCCCACCACCTCCTCCCGCCGGTCTCCTTTCTCCTGGGGGGATTCTGGGAGTTGAAGTCCACCTATCTTAAAAATCTCCCAAGATTGAGCTAATAGAAGTGGCCCAATAGGACCACCTTCAACCAGGGACACCTCCTAGAAACCATATGGAGATGCCCATCTCGTCATCTTGCAACGTTATGGGTTTGGCTCGTCCAACAACTTCTGTTTACGGTGGCCTTTATCTCCCCATCTACTCTGCACCATGGGATTTGTGGTGGCCTTCCACTCCAGGGATCATCCTTCCAACTCTGCTTAGCTCTTCTGCCTAGATGGGACTCTTGTCCCGTCTTCTTCAAGCTTTGATTCTCTTCCCATGAGGGGAACTTAGGGGGGGTCACCAAGAGGGGCTTAAGATGGGACGGGGATCTGGGTTAGTCTGATAATCTATACGGGGCCTTCAAGATATCTCAGTTTCTCTTTCTAGGGTGGAAGACTGCAGTTGGTCTTCTGACTTGGCCCCAGGAGTTGTGGGTGGCTCCACCCCTGGGGGGTTTTAAGAAGAGATTGGGCAGCCATTTGTCCAGAATGGGATGGGGGTCTCCTGGATGAGCAGGAGGATGGACTAGAAGACCTCCAAGGTCCCTTCCAACTCTGTCCTGTTTGCCAAACAATGGATGGAAGTTAATCAAGGAGAGAAGCAACCTGGCATTAAGGAGAAACTTCCTAACAGAGAGGACAATTAACCAGTGGAACGGCTTGCCACCAGAGGTTGTGGGGACTCCCATCACTGGAGGTTTTTAAGACAAGACTGGACAGTCACTTGTCTGAAAGGGTCTCCTGTTTGAGCAGGGGGCTGGGCTAGAAGACCTCCAAGGTCCATTCCATTCCATTCCATTCCATATGTTCCGTTCCATATTTTATTTTATTTTCTATTCTATATTGTTTTATTCTATGTTCTATTCTGTTCCATTCTTTTCCATATGTTCAATTCCGTATTTTGTATTCTATTCCATTCCATTCCATATGTTCCGTTCCGTATTTTGTTTTACTCTATATTCTATTCTATTCCATTGGTTTCCATAGTTCCATTCCGTATTTTGTATTCCATTCCATTCCATATGTTCCGTTCCATATTTTATTTTATTCTATATTCTATTTTATTTTATTCTTCTATATTCTATTCCATTCCTTTCCATATGTTCCATTCCGTATTTTATTTTATTTTCTATTCTATATTGTTTTATTCTATGTTCTATTCTGTTCCATTCTTTTCCATATGTTCCATTCCGTATTTTGTATTCCATTCCATTCCATATGTTCCGTTCCATATTTTATTTTATTCTATATTCTATTTTATTTTATTCTTCTATATTCCATTCCATTCCATATGTTCCGTTCCATATTTTATTTTATTTTCTATTCTATATTGTTTTATTCTATGTTCTATTCTGTTCCATTCTTTTCCATATGTTCCATTCCGTATTTTGTATTCTATTCCATTCCATTCCATATGTTCCGTTCCGTATTTTATTTTACTCTATATTCTATTCTATTCCATTCTTTTCCATAGTTCCATTCCGTATTTTGTATTCCATTCCATTCCATATGTTCCGTTCCGTATTTTATTTTACTCTATATTCTATTCTATTCTATTCCATTCGTTTCCATAGTTCCATTCCGTATTTTGTATTCCATTCCATAAGTTCCGTTCCATATTTTATTTTATTCTATATTCTATTCTATTTTATTTTATTCTTCTATATTCTATTCCATTCCTTTCCATATGTTCCATTCCGTATTTTCTATTCTATTCTATTCTATTCTAAATAATCAAGGAGAGAGCAAATTGGCATTAAGGAGAAACTTCCTAACAGTGAGGACAATTAACCAGTGGAACTGCTTGCCACTAGAAGGCCTCCATCACTGGAGATTTTTAAGAAGAGACTGGACAGTCACTTGGTATGGGTCTCCTGCTTGAGCAGAGGGTCAGACTAGAGCACCTCCAAGGAATGGGCGTGCCCAAACTTGGTGCCTTTTAAGCCCTGTGGTACTTCAACTCCTGTAGTGGACTGGGGAATTCTGGGAATTGCAGTCCACAATAGTGGCCAAGGTTGAACCTCTCCAATACAGATCCATTCTATACAATACAATTGCAGGGTTGGAAGGGACCTTGGAGGTCTTCTAGTCCAACCCCCTGCCTAGGCAGGAAACCCTCTACCGTTTCAGACAAATGGCTATCCAACATCTTCTTAAAGACTTCCATTGTTGGGGCATTCACAACTTCTGGAGGCAACTTCTGTTCCACTGATTAATTGTTCTAACTGTCAGGAAGTTTCTCCTCAGTTCTAAGTTGCTTCTCTCCTTGATTAGTTTCCACCCATTGCTTCTTGTTCTACCCTCAGGTGCCTTGGAGAATAGCTTGACTCCCTCTTCTTTGTGGCAACCCCTGAGATATTGGAAGACTGCTATCATGTCTCCCCCAGTCCTTCTTTCTCTTAAGCTAAACATACCCAGTTCCTGCAACCGTTCTTCATATGTTTTAGTCTCCAGTCCCCTAATCATCTTTGTTGCTCTTCTCTGCACTCTTTCCAGAGTCTCCACATCTTTTCTACATCGTGGCGACCAAAATTGGATGCAAATATTCCAAGACTGGCCTTCCCAATGCATTATTCTATTCCATTCCATTTCCATATGTTCCGTTCCGTATTTTATTTTATATTCTTTCTATTTTATTTTATTCTATATGCTATTCTATTCCATTCCTTTCCATATGTTCCATTCGAGCAGGGGGTTGGACTGGAAGACCTCCAAGGTCCCTTCCAACTCTGTAATTCTGTCATCAAGTCACCCCATGGGACCACCCCAATTTTCTCACACACACACACACACACACACACACACACACTCTTTCTCCGTGGGTAATGCAGCTGGAAGGGGAATGTAGGCAGCTTTGCCAGCTGGGCCTATGCCTCGCCAACTTTTCCTAAGCTTCTCTTTCTCTTTTGCCCCCTCCCCACTTTGTCTATATCTCTCCCGTCCACCCCTTCCTGCCTGCCCCCTTTCTCTCTCTCTTTCTCTCTCTTCCTGCAGCTATGAGTCTTCTGCCGAAATCTTGCCCCACACCCCACGGCTCACCCATTTTCCCAACGTCTCTGGGTCTCCGTCCAGCTTGGCCGATTCCATGCAGCAGAGCCCGACTTGTTCCCACAGGCGCCGCCAGCAGAGTCCCAGCGTCATGTAGCCCCCCCTCTCCTGCCCCCCCAGCAAGGCAAGACCCCGCCCGCCTGTGAGACTCTGGCCAGGTAGGGGGGGAGCGGAGGGCCCCACGGAGTGGGGGGGTCTGGAAGGGGAGGTGGCATGGTGGGAGCCACTTATCAATAAGAGGTTATTTTTAATTCTCCTTTTAATAACGGAACTACGGGGAAGTCCTCGTTTTACGACCACAATTCAGCATGAAATTTTCACTGCTGAGCAAGCGGGTTTTGTCCCATTTTACGACCTTTCTTGTGCCCGTTGTTAAGTGAATTGCGGCAGTTGTTCATCTTGCACAATACGGGCTGTCTTGGAGTTACGACCAACGTGGGACCCGAAATGTATGTGGTTATCTCTGAAACTGAGGCGCATTTGCCCCGTTTTACGACTTTTCTTGCCTTATATTGTTTTAAGTGAAACAAGGGCAGTTCTTAAATTAGTGACGCGGACGTTAAGTGAATCGGGCCTTTTCCCCGTCGACTTTGCTGGTCGGAAGGTCGCAAAAGGGGATGACGTGACCACCGGGACACTGCGACCGTCGTAAATACCAGTCAGTGGTCGAGCATCCGAATGTAACTGGCTGACCACGGGATGTTGCAACGGTGGTTAAGGGTGAAAAGCGATCATAAGTCACTTTTTTTCAGTGCCATTGTAACTTTGAACTGTCACTAAATGAACTGTTGTAAGTTGAGGATTGTCCGTAGGAGATTCTCTGTAATTCTTACCAAAAGTGTGTGAGCTGATCTGGACCAACAATTATGGAAAAAACCAAAGTTGTGATGTATAGTGAGTGGCTTTAAGCGCATGGTGCTTCATTCAGTGACCATCCGAAGTTACGATGGTGCTGAAAAAAAGACTTATGACCATTTTTCACACTTACGTCCGTTTTTCACACTTACGACCGTTTTTCACACTTACGACTGTTTTTCACACTTGCGACCATTGCAGCATCCCCGTGGTCATGGGATCAAAGTTCAGACGCTTGGCAACTGACTCATCCTTACGACGGTCACGCAATCCCCTTATTTTGACCAGCCAGGTGAACGGGGAAAGCCCGATTCACTTAACAACCGTGTGACTCATTTAAAAATGGCAGCGATTTGCTTTACAACGTGACAGGAAAAGTCGCAAAATGGGGCAAAGCTCGCTTGATGCATTTCTCACTTAGCCAAATAAAAGTCGGGGTCCATGGTGGTTGTTAAGTCGAGGACTTATTACCTAAGTGGCCCTAAGTTACGACTGGCCGCTTACCAACCATTTTAAGATATATCCAAGCCTCCCAAAAGGTCTTTGGAATCCAGGTTCCCAATTGCAACTTTGGGGCTCCTTCCTGCTTTTACACTAGGGGTGTCCAAACTTGGGAACTTTAAGACTTGTGGACTTCAACTCCCAGAATTCCTCAGCCAGCATGCTGGCTGAGGAATTCTGGGAGTTGAAGTCCACAAGTCTTAAAGTTCCAAAGTTTGGACACCCCTGTTTTACACAATCACATTTCTCTTTGCTTATTTCTACTAATCTAGAGGAAATGTTAATTTAAAGGGCTACTCCGTCATGATATGCCATGCGCTAAAGAAATAATTTTTTTGACCCTGATTTATGATGGGTTGTTTTTTTTTTGCCAAAAATTGGGGTTTTACCTCCGCTTCCTGGCCAACCCCCCCCCCCCACTCCCCCGGGTCCATTATGGACAAGGTTGTTCGCTGAATGACCGCAGGGTTCGTTTTACGACCTCGGTTCATTTAACCATCCATGCAAAAAAATGGTCGTAAAATCAGATTGATCAAGCGAGCACCTCGACTTACGACCGTCGGGCTCCATTACAGTTTTCCGTCAAGGACTACCGGTAACCAGTTCTAGTCCAGTGCTGAAGCGACACTCGTGAGCCGCAGAAAAATCTTTGGATCTTTGTCACTTGCTTATCCCTTTTCACAAACTTGGTTAGTCGGAAAAGAGGGGAACAGGCTACACAGGGAGTCCTCGATTTACAACGGCTCACTTAGTGACCGTTCAAAGTTGCAACGGCAGTGGAAAAAAATGGCTGGGGAATTCTGGGAGTTGAAGTCCAGCCATCTTAGACTACGACCGTTTTTCATAGTTATGACCATTGCAGCAACCCCCTGGTCACATGATCAAAATTCAGACACTTAGCAACTGGCTCCTAGTTATGACAGTCGCCGAATCCCGGGGTCACGTGATTTCCCTTTTGGGACCTTCTGATACGCCAAGTCAACGGGGAAGCCTGATTCGCTTAACAACTGTTCTACTCACTGAATAATAGCAGTGATTCACTTAACTGTGGCGAGAAAGGTCGTAAAGTGGGGCAAACCTCATTTAACAACTGTCGTTTAGCAACAGAAATTTAGGGCTCTGTTCTGCCCCCATTACACGTTAGTCTGCGTGCATCTCGACATGCAGCTAAACCCACCTATCCTCCTATAAAGCAGACCGTGTGTGTAGATGTTTTATTGAAAAAACAGGATATGGCAGCATAGCTGGCTGGGGAATTCTGGGAGTTGAAGTCCACAAGTCTTAAAGTTCCCAAGTTTGGACACCCCTGGGATATGGTGAAACTGGAGAAAACAGGGATACGTCCAATGAGAACCAAATACAAGATAGACATTATGGAGTTACTGCTGAATATACCTACTAATAAATACAAGCCATTTAAATCTCACCAGCAATGCGGGATGTCCTTGGAGGACCGTGTGCCACAGATTAAGATGGGTTTTTCTTTGTGCTTCTGCCTTCTCCAAATTGTTTTGAGAGTGCGGGCTGATGTGTAACAGGGTCGGGTCAGCTTCAAACGATAGACTTGGTATTTTGTCTTTCCGACCCCTAGATGGGGATAGAGAGCAACAACAGCATATAAAGATTCTGTGTGGGAGCATATTTGTCCCTCCGGCCACTAGATGGGACTAGAGAGCAAAAGCAGGATATAAAAATCACGTGTTGGGGCATATTTATCCCTCCGGCCACTAGATGGGGCTAGAGAGCAAAAAAAGTATATAAAAATCACATGTTGGTGCATATTTGCCCCTCCAGCCACTAGATGGGACAAGAGAGCAAAAACAGTATATAAAAATCACATGTTGGTGCATATTTCTCAGGGGTTGTCAATATCTCAGGGGTTGCCACAAAGAAGAGGGAGTCAAACTATTCTCCAAGGCACCTGAGGGTAGAACAAGAAGCAATGGGTGGAAACTAATCAAGGAGAGAAGCAACTTAGAACTGAGGAGAAATTTCCTGACAGTCAGAACAATTGATCGGTGGAACAGAAGTTGCCTCCAGAAGTTGTGAATGCCCCAACACTGGAAGTCTTTAAGAAGATGTTGGATAGCCATTTGTCTGAAACGGTAGAGGGTTTCCTGTCTAGGCGGGGTTGGACTAGAAGACCTCCAAGGTCCCTTCCAACTCTACTATTGTATTGTATTGTATTTATCCCTCCGGCCACTAGATGGGATAAGAGAGCAAAAACAGTATATAAAAATCACGTGCTGGGGCATATTTGTCCCTCTGGCCACTAGATGGGGCTAGAGAGCAAAACAGTATATAAAAGTCATATAATGGGGTAAGACAGGCTCAATTGTGGTTATAAGTAAGACTCCCTGTATGTCAGATTCCCATCAGCGCTAGACTAACCCAGTTCCCCTCCAAGCTGTGCAACCTTGTTGGGAGTTAAACTGTGGAAGGGGAAGGGGCTTTTAAGCGGTGAGTTTGATGCCGCAGTCAGAAGGCGGAATTGAATTCTGTCTGTTGAGGGGGGGGTGATGCCTTGGGTCTTGAGCGGGAGTGTGTGGGCCTGGTCTTCCCCCAGCTCCTTCAGGGTTTGGGGCTCAATGTTGGAGACCTCACTCTGGATTAGTCTTTCTCAACCGCTTTAAGAGGAGTGGACTTCAGCTCCCAGAATTCCCCAGCCAGCAGGCTTTATTTAAGAGGAGTGGACTTCCAGAATTCACCAGCAAGCATTTTTTAAGCTGTGGAAGGCCACCCAACATAAAGGATACTGGCTGGGGAATTCTGGGAATTAAGTCCACCTCACTTAAGATGCCCTAAATTGAGATTATGGTGGGGGAGGGTGCTATAATGACCCCTCCTGGCCAGGAGTCGGCCTCACCCTCCTTTCCATCTTGCTCCCCAGCTACGAGGAAAACTCCACCCCGAAGGAAGGAAAGGAAGAGGCTAAAGAAGACGTGACAGAGACAAACCTTGAGAAGAAAGAGAAATAACGGCGAGCGACTGGCCAGGCTGGGCTTTCTCCCCCCCCCCCGCCCCTCCCTCCGACCCCCTTCCCCATCGCAAATGGTTTTCATTTTTGTTTTCCAAGCCAACTGGATGGCATCACGGCCGTATGTGGGGTGCGCTTGTGTCTCTGTGCGTCCGTCTGTCTGTTCTGTCGGACTTGGGGCAGCCCAGATCTGCTTTCCTGGACCTGGAATCCCCTCCTCCCTGGGGAGGAAGCAGGCAGGTGGCGTGTGTGGTGTGGAGTTAACGGTTCTCCCCCACCCCACCTCCCCTCCGCCCCCCAGAAAAGCTTTTGACACCGGTTCCCCTTCCCTTCTTCTTCGTTGCCTTGGGGGGTGGGGAGGCAGAGGGAGGGGTCCTGGGTGCTGATTTTTAAATTTTGTATTGTGGATTTGCTTCTTCTCATATTAAAAGGAGGAAAAACAAAATGAAAGCCAGAAGCAAACCGGACCGGATAATTCTTGGGACTGAATTCTCTCTCCTGGGAGGTATTTGAACGGGTGGGGGCGGCTGGATCTGCGGGGGGGGGGTGTCTCCTGGCCTTCAGAGGCAGCAACAGGACAGCGGTTACAAGAGACGGTCACCAAATAAATTTGATAAATAATAAAACCCAATCCAAAGGCCTGCAAATAGAAATAGAATGACTGTGAAAGCAACATTAGGACCAAGAGTAATAAAAAAACGGTTGCAGGAACTGGGTATGTCTGGCTTAAGAGAAAGAAGGACTAGGGGAGACATGATAGCAGTCTTCCAATATCTCAGGGGTTGCCACAAAGAAGAGGGAGTCAAGCTATTCTCCAAGGCACCAGAGGGCAGAACAAGAAGCAATGGGTGGAAACTAATCAAGGAGAGAAGCAACTTAGAACTGAGGAGAAACTTCCTGACAGTGAGAACAATTAATCATTGGAACAGAAATTGCCTCCAGAATTTATGGATGCCCCAACACTGGAAGTTTTTAAGAAGAGATTGGACAACCATTTGTCTGGCATGGGATAGGGTTTCCTCCCTAAGCAGGGGGTTGGGCTAGAGGACCTCCAAGGTCCCTTCCAACACTTAGAGTCCTGCATCCAGTTTTGTTCACCACACTATAAAAAAGATGTTGAGACTGTAGAAAAAGTGCAGAGAAGAGCAACAAAAAGGATGAGGGGACTGGAGACTCAAAACGTACCATGGACGGTTGCAGGAACTGGGCCTGGCTAATCTAGTGAAGAGAAGGACCAGGGGAGACAGGAGAGCATCTTCCAATATTTGAGAGCCTGCCCCAGAGAGGAGGAAGGGGGTCCAGCTATTCTCCAAAACACCCAAGGTCCAGACAAGGAATAATGGATGGAAACTGACCAAGGAGAGATTCAACCTACAAACAAGGAGGAACTTTCTGACAAGTGAGAACAATCCACCCATGGAATGGAAGTTGCCTTCAGAAGTTGTGGGAGCTTCGTCCCAGGAGACTGGAGAGTTATCTGTCAGAAATGATGTAGGGTCTTCTGCTAGAGCAGGTGAGGGGGGGTTGGACTAGATGACCTACAAGGTCCCTTCCAACTCTGTGATTCTGATACAGAGGGTTAAGTGAGTTACCCTTAAGTGAAGGTTGTTAAGTGAATGGACTCAGCTAATCCCAGAAGGTCACAAAAGGATATCGCAAAACCCCAGGACATTGCAAAGGTCACAAAGATGAGTCTGTTGCCGAGCGTCAGAATTTTGAATCCTGTGGCCATGAGGATGCTGCAGTGGCCGTGAGAAGTACAGTCGTGTCACTTTATTTTCAGTGCCGGACGCTAAATGAACGGTTGTAAGTTGAGGACTACCCGCCATTGAAGTCGTCTGCGCTACCCCCCTCTTTAAATTCAGTTCATGGCGGGTGGAGTTTTTCAGCTCCTGCAGTTTTAGTGGTTGAGTAAAGCTTGGCTTTAGGGCCGTGGCTTGGGGACAGTGGCAGGTAAGGAGCTGGTGGGCACCCAATGGGGAAGCCAAACAGGTGTGTCACCTGCTCAAAGGCCTTGGATACCTTTTGCCCAGGTGTTTTTCCTAAATCGAGTTGTTTTAATCCGTACAGACCATTTCTCAATCTGGACAGCAGAGGGCAGCATATGACTCTGGCCTAATAAGCAGGGACCACACTAATGGCTCTGCCACTTTTTGACGTGTGGACTTCAACTCCCAGAATTCCCCAGCCAGCAACACTGCCTGGGGAATTCTGGGAGCTGAAGTCCAGCCATCATAAAGGATGTTGGCTAGGCAGTTCTGACGTTGAAGTCCACCCAACTTAAAGTATGCTCGCTGGAGAATTCTGGGAGCTGAAGTCCACCCATCTTAAAGCACGCTGGCTAGGGAATTCTGGGAGCTGAAGTACACCTATTTTAAAATTGCCAGATTAAGAAACACCACTCTGCAAAATTCTGTGGGGCAGTCAAAAGCGTGGAGGGATCAATGCTGAAAGACCCAAACGGCCTGTCTGTGGAAGCTACAATTTAAACAGTGTTCCTTATCTGGGGTTGGACTAGAAGACCTCCAAGGTCCCTTACAGCCCTAGGATTGCACAATCATTTTAACAGCTTTAGACTTGGCTATGGGGTGAGACTGCTTTAGAGTCCTCCGGGCAGAAAGGTGAGGTGTGTGTGTGTGTTGATCCTCCCTGGGTAGGCCATTTGCACTAGTCCAGGGGTGTCCAAACTTGGGAACTTTAAGACTTGTGGACTTCAACTCCCAGAATTCCCCAGCCAGCCATGCTGGCTGGGGAATTCTGGGAGTTGAAGTCCACAAGTCTTAAAGTTCCCAAGTTTGGACACCCCTGCACTTGTCAAAACTATTAGCAGTGTAAGCATCTCGGAGGCTGAAGCCAATCCTGGCTTTAGATCAAGACCGTATGGCGGCCAAGAAAGATTTTTGGCTTGAAATGCAATTTGCATTTGACAGCCCAGCCGCCTCTCAAGAGTTCTGGAACACCCAGGAAGTTTGTATACATTCACACAACACGCTGACCCCAGTCAGTTAAAAGGCCTCGTTTCTGCGTCTTTGCTAGCAATAAGCTGAGTTTATCTCTCCTTTAACAGCCTCATCTCTTCAGTCAATCCAGCTGTGCTTGGTGTGGAATTTACACCAGAAAATGAGTTGCCTCTGATTCTGTCAAACCAGAACGGAATAGGAAAGAATAGAATATTAGAATAAAATAGAGATTACATTAGAATAGAATTTGAATAGAATATTAGATTAGATTAGAATAGAGTAGAGATTAGAATAGAATTAGAATATTAGATTAGATTAGAATTAGAATAGAATAGTGAGTTTAGATTAGAATAGAATAGAATTTGAATAGAATATTAGATTAGATTAGAATAGAGATTAGAATAGAGATTAGAATAGAATAGAATTAGAATATTAGAATAGAATAGAGATTAGATTAGAATTAGAATAGAATAGTGAGTTTAGATTAGAATAGAATAGAATTTGAATAGAATATTAGATTAGATTAGAATAGAGTAGAGATTAGAATAGAATTAGAATATTAGATTAGATTAGAATTAGAATAGAATAGTGAGTTTAGATTAGAATAGAATAGAATTTGAATAGAATATTAGATTAGAATAGAATAGAGATTAGAATAGAATAGAGATTAGATTAGAATTAGAATAGAATAGTGAGTTTAGATTAGAATAGAATAGAATAACGTCACTTTAAATGTACGCTAATCAGCATTTATTAAAACCAAATTTCGTTGCAGACAGCTCTCAAGAGCCCACCACCTCCAATATACACTACATAAACATGACAGAATCAATCAATCAATCAATCAATCAATACAAAATTATGCATATGCCCTCCTGTATCAGATGACACACAGAAGCAATGCAGTCTGGTCCGCAGGCATTGCACGTCCATGGTGAGAAAAAAACGAATCCTGGGAGTTTACCAAGCGGATGGCATGGTGGCTTGATTTAAGCTTTGGCACCATTTCCTCCAACCGCAAAGGAATACTCGTCCCAGGATGAATTGCAAATCCCTCAGGCTTAGAATCTGAAGGGCTGGAAGGGACCTTGGAGGTCTTCTAGTCCAACCCCCTGACCAAATCGTTATTCGTCCCAGATAAAGACCGTTGCCTTAAACGATGGCTAGAGCTGTGTTTGTGCAACCTTGGCAATTGTTTTGACCCATTTTAGGGCCTTCCTTGCCGTGGTTGTTAAGCGAATCCCTTCACTTGTTAAATGCGTCACACGGTCGTTAAAGTGAATCCAGCTTCCCCATTTGACTTTGCCCTGGCAGAAGCTCGCATAAGGGGATCACGTGTCCCCCCCCCAAGGAATCGCAACGGACGTAAATATGAGTCAAGCGTCTGAATTTCGATCCCAGGACCATGGGGAGGCTGCCGTGGTCGCAAGTGTGAAGAACAGCCGTAAGTCCCTTTTTTCAGGCCCGCTGTAGCTCCGAACGGTCGCTAAGGAAACTGTTGTAAGTCGAGGACAGTCTGTAGTGGCCAACCCCGAAGGCTGGACCAGATGAGTTGAAGACGCAGATCTGAAGCTGGGGGGGATGACCGCTGCTGTTTTCACATCTGGAGTGGTGACCCAGCAGGGGTGTTGCCCCCCCCTCCTCTCCTCCGGCCGGCCTTCCTCCTCTCTTTTCACACTGACCCTTCTGTTCAGATGCAGGTGGGGCTTTTCTGGGTGCTTCCCTCCCCCTTGGACTGCCTTGTGGTGAGGAGGGGTCCCGGAGCTCAGCCCCATCAATGCAAACCTCTGTGGCTGGGCTCTTTCCAAGGGCCCGTCCAGCGGATGGCCTGAGGGGCGCGGGAAAGCTTTGCGTCCCGGCAAGGCTGGGCATTCGTGGCCAGCTCCCATGAGGACAGCCCATGGACTGACCCCAGCAGGGTCCAGGAGCCACAAATGGGGAGGGGGCAGCCTCGAGCTCAGGGCTGGCTAACCTTTTTCTCCACAACTGCTGAAAACGTGTATGAGTGCGACATCATGCACACCCATAAGACACTGTGTGACACTCCCCGCGTGTGTCTCACCCCCTTGAGCATGTACGTGTCACTCCCCACACTCCCCCCGCATGTGCGCCCCCGTGCATACATGTGCCCCTCCCACACAGCCCGTTTTGGGCATAGCAGGCCTCCCTGAAGCCTCCTGCGACCAAAAATGGAGTGTGGGGAGTCGTGCCACACTCCTCCCTACGTATGCGCGCAAGACCCCCCCCATGCATGTGTGTGTGTCTCCCGAGAATCAGCTGGCCAGCGGAAGGCGTGCGCACATGCGCGGTGGATCTGGGACGACGGCTGGCGTTCCCGCAGAGAGGGCTCCGGCTGCCACCTGTGCCACAGGTTCACCATCGTGGCCCTAGGTGGAAACCAGTTTGCCAACCTCACCAGGCAGTCCTCGGCTTAATAACAGCCCACCCATCCCTCTTCCACTCAGAGCAGAGGAAGCTTCTTGGATGAGAAGTGAAACATCTTCAAAGAAAAATCAGAAAGTCCAGTTGGGGGAAAAAAACTGTGACTTGGATGACCAAGAAACTCCATAGACAACACTAAACAGTTCGTTTAGTGACCGTTTGAAGTTACAACAGCCCTGAAAACAAGTGACTTACGACTGTTTCACATTTACGGCCGTTGCAGCATTCGCATGATCAAAACTCAGCTGCTCGACTCGTATTTATGACGGTTGCAGTGTCCCAGGGCGTGTCATCCCCTTCGGCGACCTTCCGACAAAATAGGCAAAATGGGGAAGCTGGATTCACTTAACAACCGTCTTACTACAGGCAGTCCTCAATTTACGACGATCGAGCTCAACATTCGTGTTGTTAAGTGAGATGTGTTAAGTTAGGCTTTGCCTCCGTTTACAGCTGTTCTTGCCACGTTTGTTTAGTGAATCACTGCAGTTGTTAAATGAGTACAGGTCACTGATGGCGAACCTTTTCGAGACCAAGTACCCAAACTGGAAAATGCATTCATGTGCCTCTGCCAGGGAACCAGAAACCCGAAGACCCGCTGGCTGGCAAACTCATGCCTGGTTTTTGCCTCTTTTCCAGGCCATTTTCAGGCTGTTTTTGGGGCCATTTCCAGGCCGTTTTCAACCTGAAAACCTGCCTGATAATGGCCTGGAAAATGGCTTGAAAAAAGATCTGGGGTTTGGCCATTTTCAAGCCGTTTTCTGGCACTCTGGCACCCGCAAAGACCAGCTGGTGTGCGTGCCAAAACCAGAAGAGCAGCTGGTGATGGCGCATGTGCCCACAGAGAGGGCTCTGCGTGCCACCTCTGGCATGCGTGCCATAGGTTCACCATCACGGATATAGGTGGTACCTGGCTCAACAGTAGTAACTGTGAAAGGGATCTTGGAGTCCTAGTGGACAACCATTTAAATAGGAGCCAGCCGTGTGCAGCAGCTGCCAAAAAAGCCAACACAGTCCTAGGCTGCATCAACAGAGGGATAGAATCAAGATCACGTGAAGGGTTAATACCACTTTATAAGGCCTTGGTAAGGCCACACTTGGGACACTGCATTCAGTTCTGGTCGCCACGATGTAGAAAAGATGTGGAGACTCTTAGAAGGAGTGCAGAGAAGAGCAAGAAAGAGGATTAGGGGACTGGAGGCTAAAACATATGAAGAACGGTTGCAGGAACTGGGTATGTTTAGCTTAAGAGAAAGAAGGACTAGGGGAGACATGATAGCAGTCTTCCAATATCTCAGGGGTTGCCCCAAAGAAGAGGGAGTCAAGCTATCTTCCAAATCCCCTGAGGGCAGAACAAGAAGCAATGGGTGGAAACTAATCAAGGAGAGAAGCAACTTAGAACTGAGGAGGAACTTCCTGACACTGAGAACAATGAATCAGTGGAACAGAATTTGCCTCCAGAAGTTGTGAATGCCCCAACACTGGAAGTCTTTAAGAAGATGTTGGATAGCCATTTGTCTGGAACGGTGTAGGGTTTCCTGCCTAGGCAGCGGGTTGGACTAGATGACCTCCAAGGTCCCTTCCAACCCTGTTTATTCTATTCTATTCTATTCTAATCAAGAAGAGAAGCAACTTAGAGCTAAGGATTAATTTCCTGACAGTTAGAACAATTCATCAGCGGAACAGAAGTTGCCTCCAGAAGTTGTGAATGCCCCAACACTGGAAGTCTTTAAGAAGATGTTGGATAGCCATCTGTCTGAAACGGTATTGGGTTTCCTGCCTAGGCAGGGGGTTGGACTAGAAGACCTCTAAGGTCCCTTCCAACTCTTGTTATCTTTGAGCTAAACCCTTCCTCCAATGTGACGGAGAAGTCGTAAATTGTCCCCTGGCGCTCAACAGGCTGAGCTTTCCAGTCCTGTGTTTGGACTGTAGAGAGTGAGAATTAGGGGACATTGTGGGGGGGGGGGGGGAGAGACAAACAGATGATGCCTTTAAGCCCCCCCCCCATAATTCAGACCCTTCCAGGGCCTGTTGCGGTTGCCCTCCAACCAAAATCTTCCATTTTTAGTTTTATTTGTTTGCCGGTCGGGTTAGTGGAGCCTCTGCTGGATGGCTCTGCGGCTGCCCTGCTGACAGGGAACTGGCCCGGCTGGGGAGTCTGCCAGCTGCCAGAGTCAACAACTGGTGTTTGCTGGATGGCTTCTGCATCCACAAAAACAGCATTGAAACCTCGCCGTCATCCGGCTGTGAGGAGCCTCAATCCCGGCGCCTCGCACCCCTGCTATGGGGTGACCCTTTCTCTGCCTCCCACAGATGTTACTCCAAGGCTTGTGGCTCCTTCCTTGCAGCCGCCTTGGCCCACCGCTGGAGTGGCCGATTAAATACCTCCAGCTAAGCAAACACGGCTCAGCCGGAGACGGGCACTGCTGCCCGGCACAAGTCCGGCCCTCCGAGTCACCAAGTCTAGACTCCAGATGTGGTTTCGCCAGCTACCAGTGGCCTCCTCGGCTGCAAAGGATGGGTGCCTGACCCTGGGCTGGAGAAGAGATATGGGAGAATTGGAAGGAAAGGAAGGAAGAAAGAGAGAGAGAGAGAGAGAGAGAAAAGAAAGGAAAGGAAGAAAGAGAGAAAAGAGAAAGGAAGAAAGAAAGAGAGAGAGAGAGAAAAGAAAGAAAAGAAAGAGAAAAGAGAAAGGAAGAAAGAAAGAGAGAGAAAAGAAAGGAAAGGAAGAAAGATGGAAAGAAAGAGAAAAGAGAAAGGAAGAAAGAAAGAAAGAGAGAGAAAAGAAAGGAAAGGAAGAAAGATGGAAAGAAAGAGAGAAAAGAGGAAGAAAGAAAGAGAGAAAAGAAAGGAAAGAAAGAAAGATGGAAAGAAAGAGAAGAGAAAGGAAGGAAGAAAGAAAAGAAATATGGAAAGAAAGAAAAGAAGAAGGAAGGAAGGAAAAGAGAAAGGAAAGAAAAGAAAATGAGAAAGAAAGAAAAAATAGAGGAAGGAAGAAAGAAAGACAAGGAAAGGAAGGAAGGAAGAAAAAAGAAAGAAAGAGAGAAAAGAAAGGAAAGAGAAAGGAAGAAAGAAAGAGAAAAGAAAGGAAAGGAAGAGAGAAAAGAAAGGAAGAAAGAAAGAGAGAGAAAAGAGGAAAGAAAGAAAGATGGAAAGAAAGAGAAGAGAAAGGAAGAAAGAAAGGAAAGAAATATGGAAAGAAAGAAAAGAAAGGAAAGGAAGGAAGGAAGGAAAAGAGAAAGGAAAGAGAAAAGAAAATGAGAAAGAAAGAAAAAATAGAGGAAGGAAGAAAGAAAGACAAGGAAAGGAAGGAAGAAAAAAGAAGGGAAAAAGAGAAAGAAAAAAAGAAGGGAGAGAAATAAACAGAATGAAAGAGGGGGGAGAGAAAGAAAAAGAGAAAGGAAGGAAGGAGAAAAGGAAAGAGAGAAAGTAAAAGAAAGAAAAAAGAACCAAAGAGAAAGGAAGGAAGGAAGTGAGAGAAAGAAAGAAAGAAAGAGAAGGAAAAAGAGACGAGAGAGACACTCCTGGATACGTTTTCCTGCCAATTGCCCTGAAAACTCTGCCCTCTGCCATGCTCAGCCAGCCCATACTAGCCTGAGTCCCTGGCTTGTATAACATTTCCCATCATCCCCTGCCAGGATGGCTTTGGATCCCGGCTGCCCATCCCACGCCCAATTGGACTAGAAGACCTGCAAGGTCCCTTCCAACTCTGTACAGGTAGTCCTCGACTTACGACCACGACGGAGCCCAAAATTTCTGTTGCTATGCGAGACGGTCGTTAAGTGCGTTTGGCCTCATTTTCACCACCTGTCTCCCCCATAGTGCCTCAGTAAATCCCCGCAACCCTTCAGTGAGTGAAGCAAACCTGGCTTCCCCATCGACTTGGCGGGTCCAAAGGTCACAAAGGGGGATCCGTGAAATCCCCTCCCCAGGACACCGCCACCGTCCTAACTACAAACCGGTTGCCAATGGGCTGATGTTGTGACGGTCATAAGTGTGAAAAAATGGTCGTTAAGTCACCTTTTTGAGGGCCCTGGTAACTTTGATCACTAAATGAATGGCTGTAAGATGAGGACTACCTCGGGGGAGGGGGGGAGGAATGGGTCTGGGGGGGGTCATCCCCGAGACTGCAGAGAAGCCCCCATTTCATTCCTCTCCCCCTCCCTCCTCCCTCGGTTGCCCCAAACACCTGGATCAGGGCAATCACAACCCTCCCTTCCCGGCTGCCCCCCCCTCTCTCCCCACTAAGCCTGGCTCCAACCTGTCTGGCCAGCTGTTCAGGCCACCTTCCTGCTGGCGGTGGGGGTCTCCCCAGATGGGAAAAGCTCGGCCGGCCCCTCCCACGGAGGAAATGCTGGCGGGCCAGGAAATCTTCCCCCGTTTGGCTTTCCTAAAAGTCCAGGAATGGGATGGTCGCATCGGGACAGCTGTCCGGGAGGTGGCCGCTCTCTGGATCGCTTCCCGTCAAACCCGGGATGCTCCCCTCCCCCCCTCCTGGTGACCCCGGCTCATCCCGACAACCTTCCCCCAAAAGTGAGCCAGGAGGAGGAGGAGGAGGAGAAAGATTCCCAGCGGTAGTATTCTCATGCCTTTGCTTGCCAGATGTGGTTGCCTCTGGACAGCGAGATGTGGGCTCTGTCCTCGAAGGGGCCGCTCCCGTGGGGTCCTTAACGCGGGGGGGGGGGTGTTCTCTGAGCGTGGCTTTCTTGCAGATGTTTCACTGGTTTGATGAAAAGAAGCCGTCCGAAGCATCTGATGAGGGAAGGAGACGGAAGGAACCAGCATTGAGATAAGCAGGGATTGACCCCAGACAAAGTGACTAAGCAGGTAGGGACAACACTCACTGAGGGACCATCAAGGAGAAAACCAGACTGACAAGGCAAGTCCCTTGTACAGAGAGAGAGAGAGTGCAAACCCAACACCCTTTGAGCACTGATGAAGTTACCTAGTTGGGCAGCTAAATGTCTGCAAGAAAACAATGAACCTTAGAGAGCATCAAGGATCCCACAGTCGTCCTCCTCCTTTCCCCCCCTACATATCTCTTCTAGTACTGATGATGTTCCCTAGTTGGGTCATGAAACGTCTGCAAGGAAGCCACCAAGATCAGAGGTCTCCCAAGGACTCACACTCCTCCTCCTTCTCCTGCTCCTTTCCACAAACCCCGCTCCCTTTTAGCCCTGATGATGTTCCCTAGTTGGGTCATGAAACGTCTGCAAGGAAATAACCAAGCTCAGAGAGCACCAAGGACCCCAAAGTCCTCCTCCTCCACCTCCTCTTCCTCCTCTTCCTCCTCCACCTCCTCTCCACAAACCCATCGCCTTCTAACTCTGTCATCCTCATCCGTTCTTCCTCTTCTCTTCTGCTCTCCCCACATCCTCTCTGCCTCCTCCACAATCCATACGTATTGTCTTACATATTAACCATGGTTAAATCCCGGGGCGTTGAGTGTGGCAGGTGCCCTCCCTGTTTGAATTCTAAAGTCCCAGAGCTCTTTTCAGGTCAAGGCTGCCCCAAAGAAGTGGAGGGGATCAACCTCTTCTCCAAAACCCTTGAAATCAGAACAAGAAGCAAAGGATGGAAACCCCATCAAGGAGAGAAGCCACCTAGAAATACCCCAAGGAGAAATTTTGTAACAAGGAGATCAATTAACCGGTGGAACAACCTGCCTCCAGAAGTTGTGGGTGCTTCATCCCTGGAGGTTTTTAAGAAGAGACTGGGCTGCCTTTTGTCCAGGGCTTCCTGCCTGAGCAGGGGGGGTTGGACTAGATGACCTCCAAGGTCCCTCCCAACTCTTTTACTTTTCTGTATTCTGATGGCTCCATTGATCCTGGGCTTTTTTTTGCATGGCCCTGAGTTTTCCAGTCTGGCATCCAGAGGACGGAGAACGTGGTGAAGGCGGAAACAGACGTGAGGAGGGGCAGGAAATGGAACACAATCCCAGCCCCAGCCTCTGATTCCAGCTGGTCTGGTCTGATGGCGGGGTGGGATGGGTGGGGGGCAGTGGGGAGAGAAGGAGGCGAGAAGAATCTGCTGGAATTCAGGGTTACTTTTTTTCTACCTTCCTGGTCAAGAGGATATTCCCAGAACTTTTCAGAGCCGAAGATGTACAGGATATTACACAGCTGGTCAGGCACTCCGTTAGCTGCATACATACAAACCCCCCATAACCTGGCTGAATATGTACACAGGACTTATGACGGGTTCCTTAACACTAGATCGGCCAACTATGGTCCTTTTAGGACCTGTGGACTTCAACCCCCAGAATTCCAGAGCCAGCATGCTGGGGAGTGAAGTCCACTCATCTTCAACTGGCCAAGATTGACAAGTAGGGTTCTAGATCGGAGGTCCTCAACCTTGGGTGCTTGAAGATGGGGGGACTTCAACCCCCAGAATTCCAGAGCCAGCATGCTGGGGAGTGAAGTCCACCCATCTACAATGAGAAACACTGGTCCAGAATCTGCATCTGCAACAGCTGGATTTGCTGGTGATAAATTCACCCACTTCCACATGTGTGTAGTGTACTTGGAGATATATTTGCAGCCTGGGGAAATCCGGGAGTTGAAGTTTGCTCATCTTCAAATTGCCAAAGCTGAGAAAAATTGGCCTGTAGTTAAATAGGTCAACAATGCAGGTAGTCCTCAACGTCCGACCACAACTTTCATTAAGTGAATCTGGCTTCCCCATGGATTTTGCTTGTCAGAAGGTCGCAAACGGAGATCACGTGACCCCGGGACAGTGCAGCCGTCGTAAGCTTGAACCAGTTGCCAAGGGTCCAAATTTTGATCACGTAACCATCGTGGGGGATGCTGAAAAGGTCGTAACTGTGAAAAACTGTCGTAAATCACATTTTTCAGTGCCCTTGTAACTTTAAAATGGGCATTGAATGAATAGTTGTAAGTTACGGCAATGCCTACCTGGAATTAAGGAGAAACTTCCTAACGATAAGGAGAATTAGCCAGTGGAACAGCTTGCCACCAGAAAATCATGGGTGTTCCATCACTGGAGGCTTTTTTAGGAAGTGACTAGACAGTCACTTAATCTGATATACTAGTAGAGGCCCATGATGACAAACCTATGGCATGAGCCCCCTCTGGGAGCACATGCGCTGTCACCAGCTGCTTCACATGTGCAATGGTCAGCTGGTCTTTGCCGGCACAAGAAAAATGCCGAAAAACATGCCATTCTTCAGCCATTTTTTAGCCATTTGGAGGCAATTTCGGGCTGTTTTCAAGCCATTTTTTAGCTGTTTTGGGGGTCAAAAACGGCCAGAAAAACCAGCTAAAATGCCCCCCCGAAATACCCCAAAACGAACAAAAAACAGCCTGAAAACGGCCCGGAAAATGCCCCCAAACAGCCAAACACAGACCTGTGTGCCCCGGGCCAGCTGGTCTCTGGCACACACATGCACACCCATTCCCATTTGGGCCCTCGATGCTGAAAAGATTCCCCATCATTGGTATAGGTTCTCCTGCTTGAGCAGGGGGGTGGACTAGAAGACCTCCATGGTCCCCTCTCTTCTATTCTCAACATTCTACCTTTTGAAAGAAGTCAAATGCTAAAATTTATCAAAAGGTTTGCCAGATTTGGGGCATGCCCGCAAAGAGCTTATTTTGGTGCCACCTCATTCCCCCCCTCCCCAAAGGGGCTCCGATCTGTGGATTTCATTCCATTCCGCCTCCCCCTCCCCCTCCATCCCACCCCAGAGCACCTCAACTCTTCCACAGCTGGGCCTGGAGACCCCCTTTGTTATGCTAAGACTCCCCCATTCTCTTTATCTGCATTTGAAGAGCCAGCCACAGCCCAGCCAAAGGGGCGCCATCTGGAGCAAAGCTGGCCAGCCATTCATTCTTTGCCCCCCACCCACCTCAGAATTCCTCCCTCCCCCCTCCTCCTCTCCCAACAATTCTCAGAAAGGGTGCCTGAAAAGAAGTAGGGATTTGAGGAAAGGGGGCAGAAAGAGGGATTTTGGAGGGAAAACGGGACATATTTCTCCTAGCCATTCAGCTCTTTGGAGTGAAGCAGCTGTGACCCCTCACCCCTCCCCTGCCCTGAGCCTGGGACAGATGCAAAAACAGGAGGCATCCCCCCCATCCCACCCATTCATATATATTTTCACACACACACACACACACACACACACACACACACACACACACATCTATATCTATATATGATAGATGATAGATAGATAGATAGAAGATAGATAGATACACAGACAGACAGACAGACAGATAGATATAGAAGATAAATGAGAGAGAGAGAGAGAGAGATACCAGCAGATAATAAAATTAGATAGATAGATAGATAGATAGATAGATAGATAGATAGATAGATAGATAGATAGATAGACAGACACACACACACACACACACACACACACAGAGACAGATAGATATAGAAGATAAATGATAGATAGAGAGATAGAGAGATAGAGAGATACCAGCAGATAATAAATTAGATAGATAGATAAATAGATAGATGATAGATAGATAGATAAATAGACAGATATATACTTTTTTCTTTAATGTACATAAGTGCTTAGTGAACAGTGTATTCCCTGGGTCAATTTACACACATAGTAATAATAAGAATATTATTTACGTACACATAGTAATAATCCTTCAACTTCTAATATTTACATGTACTTATCTATAATAATATTTTCATGCACGTAATCTTTTGACTTCTAATATTTACGTGTACTTACATATATTAATATTTTGTGCACATAATAATCTTTCAACCTAATATTTACGTGTACATGGTAATAGTAATCTATTGAATGGAATGGAATAGGGTATAAAAACAGGGAATAGAAAAAGGGAATAGAATAAGAATGAAATAAGAATGGGATAGCATAGCATAGCATTGAATTGAATTGAATTCTTTATTGGCCAAGTGTGATTGGACACACAAGGAATTTGTCCTTGAGAATAAAATACATTCATTGAGAATAAAAAGATGAAACACTTAGTGATAGTCATAGTTACTAATAAGCTTCCTCACAAAGAGGAAGGGGTCAAGTTATTCTCCAAGGCCCCTGAAAGCAGGACAAGAAAGAATGCTTGGAAATTAATCCAGGAGAGAAGCAACCTGGAATTAAGGAGAAACTTCCTAAGAGTGAGGACAATTAACCCGTGGAACTGCTTGCCACCAGACGTTGTAGGTGCTTCATCACTGGAGGTTTTTTAAGAAGAAACTGGACAGTCACTTCAACAACTTATTCCGCTTCAACCTCAATGATACATGAGCAAACCATCAATACAAACTCACAGGAAACTGCTCGAAACTCGACTGCAGGAAATACAACTTCAGCAACAGAGTGGTCAACACCTGGAATGCTCTACCTGACTCCGTTGTTACATCCTCAACCCCCCCCCCCAGCTTCAACCTCAGACTGTCCACCGTGGACCTCATCCCATTCCTAAAATGACGGTAAAGGTGCCATGCACAAGCGCACCAGCCTGCCTTCCGTCCCTGTCCTACTGTCCCCATTTATTCGTACCCATTTCCCTTGTTCATGTCCATCTTTATGCTTATACCTGTTCTCTTGTACATGTTTAACAAACTAAGTAAGTAAGTACTTACTTACTTAAAAAGTCAGGTTCTACATTTAGGCAAGAAAAACGGAATGCACAGGTACAGTATAGGTGGTACCTTGCTCAACAGTAGTAACTGTGAATCAGGGATCTTGGAGTCCTAGTGGACAACCATTTAAATAGGAGCCAGCCATGTGCAGCAGCTGCCAAAAAAGCCAACACAGTTCTAGGCTGCATCAACAGAGGGAGAGAATCAAGATCACGTGAAGGGTTAATACCACTTTATAAGGCCTTGGTAAGGCCACACTTGGAATACTGCATTCAGTTCTGGTCGCCACGATGTAAAAAAGATGTGGAGACTCTAGAAAGAGTGCAGAGAAGAGCAACAAAGATGATTAGGGGACTGGAGGCTAAAACATATGGAGAACGGTTGCAGGAACTGGGTATGTTTAGCTTAAGAGAAAGAAGGACTAGGGGAGACATGATAGCAGTCTTCCAATATCTCAGGGGTTGCCCCAAAGAAGAGGGAGTCAAACTATTCTCCAAGGCACCTGAGGGCAGAACAAGAAGCAATGGGTGGAAACTAATCAAGGAGAGAAGCAACTTAGAACCGAGGAGAAATGTTCTAACAGTGAGAACAATGAATCAGTGGAACAGAAGTTGCTTCCAGAAGTTGTGAATGCTCCAACACTGGAAGTCTTTCAGAACATGTTGAATAACCATTTATCTGAAATGATATAGGGTTTCCTGCCTAGGCAGTGGGTTGGACTAGAAGATCTCCAAGGTCCCTTCTAACTCTGTAATTCTGTAAGGGTCTCTGCTTGAGCAGGGGGCTGGACTAGAAGACCTCCAAGGTCCCTTCCAGTTTTGCCATCCGAGCATCATCAGGAAGCCTTTGACTTGAGGGCCTGGGAGGGGAGCGAACGTGCCCAGTCACCTATGTCCCCCCCAGCAGACCTGTCTGCTGAGAAGAGCGAGACCCCCAAAAGGCTCCCTTGGCCTTGTGCGGTCTTCTCACATCCTTCTAGATGTCGGTCACTTTTATCTTGGCTGCTGCTGAGCAACCTTTGCGAAGCCCGGGGTGCTGGCAGCGATTCCCAGCTTAGCTGAGACCAGGCGCCATATGGCCGGGAGGGCCCCCCCCCCCAGCTCTTTCCCAGAATTCAAATGGTAATGAAGCGATCTTCCGGCAGGGGAAGATGGGCGAAGAGGCAACAGGCGTTCAATGGCCTGGGAAACACCTGTTTGGTTTTCCCACCAGAGGGCAGGAGGGGGAGGGAGGGGGGCTCCGTGAGATTAAACCCCCTCCTGCGGATGGAGGATTGAATTCCTCTCCTCTTCCAGAGGTGGTCTGGGCTGCAACATCTGCCCCGCAACACAACGCAATCCCGTTGGAAACCACAACCGCAGCTGAGCTGAGTTGCCCAGGGATGCTGACCTGCAGTTGGGTTTGCAAGGTTACAATAGAGAGGGCCAGGGTAGGAAAGCTTCCCCCAAGGACGTTCCCCCCCCCCACTTCTCTGAAATGGGAATGGAGGGGGGCTGTTTCATACTGTGGGGGAGCTAGGCACCCAAAGAGAGAAAGAGAGAGGGAGGGAGAGAGATAAATATAGTCATATGAATGGACGGATGGACAGACAGACAGACAAGATGCGTGGGTGGTGGGTGGATGAATGGATGGGTGAGTGGATGGATAGATAGAATATGTTATTAGATAGACAGAGAGAGAGAGAGACATAAAGATAGAGCTAAAGATACATAGTGAGAGAGAGAGAGAGAGAGAGAGAGAGAGAGAAATAGAAATAGAAATAGAAATGGAGATAATGATAGGTAGATAGGTAGATAGATGATAGAATATGTAATAAGACAGATCGATGGAGATAGATGTGTAGAGACAGAGATGATGGAAGTTAGAAGGATGGATGGACGGATTGATGGATAGACAGATAGAATATGTGATTAGATAGAGATAGGCATATAGATGTCTATAGAGATAGATAGATAGATAGATAGATAGATAGATAGATAGATAGATAGATAGATAGATGATAGATAGATAGATAGATAGATAGATAGATAGATAGAATATGTAATAAGAGATCGATAGACATATAATGTGTATAGAGACCAAGATGATGGAAGATAGAAGGATGGATGGACGGATGGACAGACAGAATATATGAATAGATATACATATAGATGTCTATAGAGATAGATAGATAGATAGATGGATGGATGGATGGATGGATGGATGGATGGATGGATGGATGGATGGATGGATGATAGATAGACAGACAGACAGACAGACAGACAGACAGCTACATAGATGAGAAAGAGGGAGGGAGAGATAGGTAGGTAGGACGGACGGACGGATGGACCAGATGGACAGACAGACAAACAGACAGACAGAGACAGATGATAGAGGCAGGTAAACGTTTAACCTGCTGACAAGGCCTGCATTTCTCAAAGTACTGAAGCGATGGGCACCAGGTGACTCCATGGATTCCCTTGGCAAATTTGAACCCAGATCTCGATGCCTCACCCAGCCTCAACCCTGAAGGGACGCCCTCCCCAACCACCCCGTTCTTCTGATGACCTGAACCCTCGGCACATGCTCAGGAGCTCTGCCCCCACCCTCCTTCCTGCAGAGAGCTGGTGCCAGGCGAGCTGGGCACCTCCATCCTGGGCTGCAAGGGGCAGAAATGGCCCCCTGACCTCGGGGCCAAGCTTTGACACAGGGCTAATGGGTGCAGAAGGACCAGATGCAAACGGAGGGGGGGCTGCGGGGGGTCCCTCCCAATTGTTCTCCTGCCCAGAGATTCCTGCAGACAAAGGAAAGCCGAAAAGAGGCTCAAAGACCCCAATGATGGGGAGGGGGATGCCTGGCAGCAGATGGGAACTAATTAGCTGCTTTGAGAGCCCCTGTGGGAACACTGCAGACCCCTCCCCAATGTCCCCTCCCCAGAGAGGTGGGGGGCATTCAGTGAATGGGGAAGCCAGCCTGGGAAAAAAAACTGCAAGGACTCAAAACTCAGCCAGAAGGCCGCCAGCCCACCAATCTTTCCCCCTTTTGGGGGGGGGGGGAGTTGGGAGGGGGGCTTGAGCTTCGACTCCCATCGCTCCCGGCCTGAACGATGAGAATTGTAGTCTAGCACCCTGGCTTCAACACAACTGGAGGGTGAAACATTCCCCCCACCAGGCAGTCAGCCCAGCCAGTCTTCTCATTTTCAGAAGTGCAGTGGAGGCAATTGAGCTGCAGGTCCCATCGTTCCCAGCCCGAACAATGGGAGTTGTAGTCTAGCACCCGTCTTTTGTAGGGATTGGTGTTGGGGAAGAAGGAGGAAGATTCAAGGCAGTCAGCCAAGCATTCTCCCCCTTGGCAGGGCGGGTGAGGAGATTTACTCTGCAGCTGCCATCATTCCCAGCCTGAACGATGGGACTTGTAGTCTAGCATCCTGTCTTTATTACAAGTGGGGTTACACGAAGGAGGAAGCCTCAAGGTCTTCACCCAGCGAATCTTCTGGTTGTTTTAGGGGAGGGGAGGAACTTGCACTTCAGCTCCCATCACTCCAAGCCTGAACGATGGGAGTTGTAGTCTAATAGCCAGTTCCAGCATGATTGGTATTAAGTGAAGGAGGAAACCTCCAAGGCCACCAGCCCAGCCAATTTTCCCCTTTGGGGGTTCTGAGTGGGGTGATTAAGCTGCAGCTCTCATACTTCCCAGCCCAGATGATGGGAGTTGTAGTCTAGCATCCCAGCTTCAGTACCACTGGTGAAGCTCCACTTGACAGGAATTTTTGCAGCTTGAATTTCTGTCTGCCCTTTGGAGGGGGAACCTGTTACATCTTGGGGGCTTCCAGGAGGAGGGTCCTTTCGGCTGTGGTGACCCCCCCCTCTTTGCAATGTCCCTCCCCGGTCTAAGATTGGCCCCTGCACAGCTGGCCATCCGTGACATGGTTGAGCCACGGTGAAGCATATTCACCAGAATTGCATGCAGTGCGATGGAAGGATAGATTTTGCTGCAGATCCCTTATTTTGCTTTTCGTGTGGTGATTGACAGCTTGACATCTCATCTATCTGTTTTATTTCACTTTTTTTTCTTGGATGATTGTTTTTAACTGCTGCCAGCCCCCTAGCATCCCTCAGGTGGAGTGGCTGGACATATGGGTAATTCTTGACTTATGACCATGATTTTCTATCTATCTATCTATCTTATCCGTTCATCCACCCACCCACCTCTCTCTCTCTCTCTCTCTCTCTCCATCCCCCCCCCTCTTTATCTATGTACTCCGTTTCCCTGAAAATAAGACCTCTCGGATAATAAGCCCAATTGAGCTTTTGAGCGCATGGGCTACAATAAACCCTCCCCCGAAAATATT
>NC_138549.1:175832591-175857591 GCF_964273705.1 Natrix helvetica
TATTTATTTTTCTTTAAAAAGACAAGACAACACATAAGAGATTTTTAATTTCTTCTTAGTCAATACGCGATATCATTATTTGGCCCTCTCAGTTAAGCAAATTTAACATTTCGTTCCCATCTTTTTATTCTATTTTACTATAGGTAACATACATCCTCAGATTTAATTTTACAATACAATAGCAGGGTTGGAAGGGACCTTGGAGGTCTTCTAGTCCAACCCCCTGCCTAGGCAGGAAACCCTGTACCTTTCAGACAAATGGCTATCCAATATCTTCTTAAAGACTTCCAGTGTTGGGGCATTCACAACTTCTGGAGGAAACTTCTGTTCCACTGATTAATTGTCCTCACTGTCAGGAAATTTCTCCTTAGTTCTAAGTTGCTTCTCTCCTTGATTAGTTTCCACCCATTGCTTCTTGTTCTACCCTCAGGTGCCTTGGAGAATAGTTTTGTATAATAAATGTTTCATTTGAGTTAATTATCCACAATTAATAGTATCCATCTATTCCCCTCACATCATATTAAGTGTATACCATTGACAATATTAACACATTTCATTTTATTCTACTGGTAAGTCCCTTTCCTTCTTTCCTCCTTTCCTAATCATTTTCTCTTGATCTCTCAGAAATTTCACTTTTTTTATATAGTAAGCAGGGTTCAGCCTGCTTAGGATTCGAGCATATAAATTTCCCAGGACTGGAAATTTGGAAAACACATCCTGGAAGCAGCAGCATCAAAACAGCCCTTGCTGGAAATTTGACAGTCTATAAATACTCGCAAATAAATAAACAAAACCGCGCCTTGACATTTTCATGAAATCACCATAAAATGTGAACGTTGCCGTGTGAGAAATGACATTTCCCGTTTTCGCCAAGGAAGCCCAGCGGCTGGATCATGTCCTCAGACTATCTTGCAAAGTACGGCCACAACGGAGCCCCCCGCCCCCCCCCCCCAATATTCTGTTGCTAAGCAAGACGAATGTTCATTAAAAGTTGCTCCGTTGTTTGACCTTTTCTTCCAAGGCGTTCTGTTGGAACAGTTTTTAATTTATAATTTATATTATATGAGTTTATAAGAACATGCTTTTCATGCCTACTTTTTCAAAAATCATAATTATTTCATTATTAATTACATTTATATGAGATTGTCCCACCTGCTTTTATAAAAATTATTCTATTTTGGTATTATTTATTACATTTACCGTATACACGTTTTTCCTGTCTCCTTTTTGAAATATTATAATTACTCTATTTTATTATTATTTATTAAACGTTTTGCCTCGTTTTACGATCTTTCTTGCCAGCGAATTGCTGCATTTGTGCAGTTAAGTCACACGGTCTTTAAGTGAATCTGGCTTCCCATCAGTTTTGCTTGTCAGGAGGTTGCAAAGGGGGATACAATACAATACAATACAATAGTAGAGTTGGAAGGGACCTTGGAGGTCTTCTAGTCCAACCCCCTGCCTAGGCAGGAAACCCTATACCGTTTCAGACAAATAGCTATCCAACATCTTCTTAAAGACTTCCAGTGTTGGGGCATTCACAACTTCTGGAGGCAAGCTGTTCCACTGATTAATTGTTCTCACTGTCAGGAAATTTCTCCTCAGTTCTAAGTTGCTTCTCTCCTTGATTAGTTTCCACCCATTGCTTCTTGTTCTACCCTCAGGTGCTTTGGAGAATAGTTTGACTCCCTCTTCTTTGTGGCAACCTCTGAGATATTGGAATAATGCTATCATGTCTCCCCTAGTCCTTCTTTCTCTTAAGCTAAACATACCCAGTTCCTGCAACCGTTCTTCGTATGTTTTAGTCTCCAGTCCCCTAATCATCTTTGTTGCTCTTCTCTGCACTCTTTCTAGAGTCTCCACGTCTTTTTTACATCATGGCGACCAGAACTGAATGCCGTATTCCAAGTGTGGCCTTACCAAGGCATTATAAAGTGGTATTATGCGGGGACACGGCGACCGTCGTAAACACGAGTCAGTTGCCAAGCATCTGAATTCGGATTGCGCGGCCACGGAAATGCTGCAACGGTATGCAAGTATATTGATATATAGGTATGAAAAATGGACACGTCACTTTTTTCAGTGCTGTTGATAAACCATCACCCTCTTTTAACGACCCCATAATCCAGGGGTGTCCAAACTTGGGAACTTTAAGACTTGTGGACTTCAACTCCCAGAATTCCCCAGCCGGCTTGGGTTTGGACACCCCTGCCATAATCCCTTGCAGGGTGGAGTCTGGGCAACTGAATAGAGCTAGCAGTGTGTTTACTGGCTGGATGCCTTTCCTGTCACCAATGAGGAGTTTCGTTCAGCAGATATATCAGAGAGAGAAATATCTGCCTCTACCTAGGATTGAACTCACAGCCTTCGGATTGGGAGGTGTGAGCTCCACTTCTAGGCCACCACACTATTCCTTTGAATGGTCACTAAATGAATGGTTATAAATTGAGGACTACCCGTAATCTGGAATTCTGGGCCATCCAACCCCACCCCACCCCAAATGAGCTGATGACCAATGACTATTCCTTGTCCATTTAATTCAAAGAATAACTGGCTGGAGAATTCTGGAAGTGCACAAGATTGTCGAGTTGTCGAGTTTGGGGACCTCTGATTTAATTAGACCTGAATCTCCACTTCTCAAATCTTTACTCAGAAATGATATTGGCTCCAGAGTTTTTAGTGGCACCCCAAAATAATAACTTGCAGCAGTGTTTCTCAACATAAAACAAATGGACTCCAACTCCCATAATTCCCCCGTTTCTGAGCTTCCGTGAGTTGCAACTTCCATCAAGGGAGGAAAGGCACACACACACACACCCCTCACTCCATTCTCTTGGAAGAAAAATCCTAGGTGTTTGTCTGAGCTAATCTTGTCAGCCTTCGCCTTGCCTAATTGTGTTGCTTATCTGGAGTTTCGTGGGACCCAGTCTTTCTGAATCAATTACCAAATTTGTGTTTCTAAAAAGCTGGCCTCCTTAATTTATATTTCGGGCAGGGAGGCGGAGTCTGCTTTTTGTCTTTTAAGAGCACGTTTCTCCTTTTCTCATTTAGGGAAATATAATATTCTGCCTTTTTAAAATATTTCATCCCTCTAGGAGGGTTGGGTGCTAACTTTCTACAAGGGGAAATGCTAATCCTAGCTAAAGTTTGTTTGAGCTAATCTTGTCAACTTTTTGTTTGTTGCTTATCTGGAGTTTCTGTCTGACCCAGTCTTTCTGAATGGATCACCAAATCGGCATTTCTAAAAAGCTGGTCTCTTCAGTTTCTGCTTGGGGTTACGGTTAGGGGGCTGGTTTCTGCCTCCCTTAAGATTTTCCCCCATTTCTCCTTTAGGGGAAATATTCTATCCTGCCTTTTTAATATTCCCCGAAATATTTCATTCTCTATGAGGGTGGGTGGGTGCTGACTTTCTACAGTGAGTTCCAACTTCTATCAAGACATGAAAGCCACACACTCCCTGGTTCCGTTCACACATACTGTTGTGGCCCACCAGTGGCCATTGCAGCTGGCAGCACATTCGAACAGTGAGGAGATTGAGGAGGAACCTGGGCCAATCCTGAAGTCTGGGGAAGACTCGGACGAGGGCTCTGTGTCGGAGGCAGAGAGGGGGCCAGGGCCGTATGCCAGTTATCATCTGCCTTCAGAGTCAGATATCAGTGGGGCAGAAGAACAGCTGGAGCCTGTTCCCAGTGTGCGCATGCGCAGAGCTGCCGGATGAAGGGAAGAGCTAAAGAAGAGGGGTCAACTTGAGAGTAAGGCCACAGGTGGACGATGAATGGCCCCTCCCAGAGGAAATAAAAGAGGAGCGACAGGGGAGTGGAGTTTGCAGGAGACAATTAGTTCGCTTCATTGGTTCGTGACTCTCCCAGACTCCTTGCCAAGTTCTGCACATCTCAGCCTGGCAGCTCTCCAAGCCAGAGAAGGTCTGTGACCGTAAATCCTCCCTTGAAAGACTTTGCTGGATGGGAATGAGCAGAATTCATGGTCAATTAATAAAAGAGGTTTTTGTCGGGACAAGCCCGGGTCAGAACACATATGTTAAACCAGTGCTTCTCAAATTTAAGACTGGCGGACTCCAACTCCCAGAATTCTTTGCAGGCTGGGGAATTCTGGGAGTTGAAGTCCACCCGTTTTCAAAGTGGCCAAGGTTGAAAAATCCTTGAACTTTTCCGAAGCAGAAGCCGGGGTTGAGTGACAGTTAGCTGCCCGCTTCCCGTGACGCCTTGCCAGACGGGTTCGGCAGCCTACCTGTTGCCCGTACCTGATGCCTATCGGTCAGCTGGCCCGGATGGAGGTGAAGACAGGGGGACCTCTGCCATCGTGGGAACGTCCTTGGGGTGGATTAGCTCCATGGCCATGGGAGGTTGCCTTGGGCAGGGAGGGGCCAGCTGAAAGGGAAGCACCGGCGGGCAGCACACCTGGGCCCAGGTGCGGCACCCAGGGAGAAGGAAGGTGCTTTCTTGAAGCTGCAGGTGGTGTTTAGGCAGCAATTTGCAAACTGCAGCGTCCTGAAAACTCCCATCTTTGATCTCCCTGCGAAAGCAAAAAGTATTCAGGTATTCTGCAGATGCCAAGCCTCCTTCCCCTCCCCCCTCCCCAAAGTTTGGGAGGGGGGAAGGAATGGCTGTGTTCACATGACCTGCTTAACCCAAGAGATGCCTTACTTTGGGTTGGCAAGGAGACAGCCAGCCAGCTATAAACTGTCCAGGAATGAGCCTGTGTCCATACAACACGTTCTGCTCAAACTTTGGCCTAGATTTTGTATTTTACAACAAGCAGGCCCAGAGAAAAAAAACTGTTGCTCACTTTTTAGCAACTTAAAAGGTGTGGCCTTCAACTCCCAGAATTCCCCCAGCCAGCAAGGAAGTTGACGTCCACCCGTCTTCCGATTGCGAAGCTCAACAAACACGACCACTGAGAACGAAAGGCTGGGCTCCTTGGTGCCCTCTGAGCTTGGTGGTATTCTTGCAAACGTTTGAATGACCCAACTAGGGAACATCATCAGTGCTAGAAGGGAGTGGGGTGTGTGGAGTAGAGGAAGAGGAGGAGAAAGAAGAGGAGGAGGACTGTGGGGTCCTTGGTGCTCTCTGAGCTTGGTTATTTTCTTGCAGACGTTTCATGACCCAGCTAGGTAACATCATCAGTGCTATTCAGGACACTTTGAGCCACGAACCGCCTTGCAAATCAACAAGCACCAAGGACTCCTTAATTCCATCCTGGGCTTCCAACATTCTCCCTTATCGGAGAAGGGCTGGGAACCTCTGCTTGGAGATGGGGCCCTTTTCTGCAAGACCCAGGTCACTTGCAAGCACGTGTCCCCGCATTCCCACCACGGTGGGCTCCCGAGAACCCCCCCCTCCCTTCCTTTCTCCTGCGGGCTGAGCCGGGCGCTGGCTGCCTCTGCCGTCCCTCCAACTTCCCAGCGGTGCGCGAAGCCCCCCCGGTCGGTCGGTCGGTCGGGCGCAGTCCTCGCTCGCGTCCGGCACTCTTGGCAGCCGTCGCTCACCCCCCAACCCCTCCCTGCCCGCCCGGGGCAGCGGAGAACAATGCAGGGCAGCGATGGAGCCGCTCTGTCTGGGCTCGCCGTCTCACGCCGGCCCTCGCCGACAATAGCCCGCACAGCTGCACGGCTGCCCCCCTTCCCCTGCCTTCCTTCCAGGCCGTGGCGGCGGGGGGGGGGAGGGAGGGAGGAGGGAGAGGCAGGCGCGGGAAGGACCATCCCCAATTTTTCTTGGGGGGGGGGTGGGGAGGTTTCTGGAGCGTCCAATTTGGTGGTGTCAGCCGAGAGAGATTCTCCCTGCCTAGGTGGCTCCTGCCAGTGAGCCAAGCCAGGTCCCTCTGCGTGGCGTCTTTTCCCAACTCTGTTGACCGTTGCAGTGTCTCAAGGTCACGCGGCCCCCTTTAGCGACCCAGCAAAGCCAACGGGGAAGCCTGATTCGCTTAACAACCGTGCGACTCACTCACTTATCGACTGCCGGGGTTCACTCAACAACTGTGCCAATGAAGGTCGTAAACTGGGGCAAACCTCACTTAGCAGCAGAAATTTCGGGCTCAATGGTGGTCGTAAGCTGAGGACTTCGTGTGTGTGTGAGAGAGAGAGAGAGAGAGAGAGAGAGAGAAAATGATCGATGTTCAAATCCTAAACTCTAAGCCAGCAGCCCCCAACCTTTGCAGCCAGCTGACCCAGCTGGGGTGGGGAGAGGGGAACTGGGTCACGAGAGTGGCAGGCCAGCACCCTCGCAGACACCCCCCCCTTACCTCCCTTCGCCTGGGGGGGGTGGCCTGGCACACAAATGCACAGCTCAGTTTGCAGGAGCCGAGGCCTTCCTGAGACTGGCCACTCGCGCGGCCCCATTCCAAATAGGCCACGGACGGTAGTGGGCTGCAGCCCAGGGTTCGGGTCTAGGCCAGTGATGTCGAACCATTTCCGGACCGAGGGCCCAAAGGGTGTGCGTCCAAACCCCTGAAATGCAATGCATGTGCGCCCCCCCCCACGCATGTGCCTGTTCCCCACACAAGCATGTGTGCTTCCCCTGCATGCCACCTGCGCTTGCAGCCCCCCCCCACACATGCCCCGCCCACTGCGCATGTGCGGCAGAGCTGAACTGGGGCAAGGGATTGCGTGGCCACAGAGAGGGCGCTGTGTGTCACCTCTGGCAAGCATGCCTTAGGTCCATCATCATGGGTTTCGGCCACCTAACCATCCAAGCTATTACTATACAGGCAGTCCTTAATTTACAACCATCCATTTAGTGACTGTTCAAAGTACCAAAATATGTGACTTTTTATACAATACAATACAATAGCAGAGTTGGAAGGGACCTTGGAGGTCTTCTAGTCCAACCCCCTGCCTAGGCAGGAAAGGAAACCATACACCATTTCAGACAAACGGTTGTCCAACCTCTTCTTAAAGACTTCCAGTGTTGGGGCATTCACAACTTCTGGAGGCAACTTCTGTTCCACTGATTAATTGTTCTGTCAGGAAGTTTCTCCTCAGTTCTAAGTTAATAATAATTTATTAAATTTCTAGACCGCCCCCTCTCCTTGGGGGTTGCTTCTCTCCTTGATTAGTTTCCATCCATTGCTTCTTGTTCTACCCTCAGGTGCCTTGGAGAATAGCTTGACTCCCTCTTCTTTGTGGCAACCCCTGAGATATTGGAAGCCTGCTATCATGTCTCCCCTAGTCCTTCTTTTCATTAAACTAGACATACCCAGTTCCTGCAACCGTTCTTCATATGTTTTAGTCTCCAGTCTCCTAATCCTCTTTGTTGCTCTTCTCTGCACTCTTTCCAGAGTCTCCACATCTTTTCCACATTTTCTACCTACAGACGATGGTCATGGGATGGAAACTCAGACTCTTAGCAACCGACTCATATTTACGTCGGTTGCCCTGCCCCAGGGTCACATGACCCCCTTTTGCAACCTTCCAACCAGCCAAGTCGATGGGGAAGCCACATTCGCTTAATGACCATGTAACTCACTTAACAATGGCAGTGATTCACTTAACAACAATGGCAAGAAAGGTCGTAAAGCAGAACAAAAAGTCACTTAACAAGCATCTGGCTTAGCTGCGGAAATTTGGGCTCGTTAACAACAGTGATTCACTTAACAACAGTGGCAAGAAAGGACATAAAACGGAGCAAAAACAAGCGTGTGGCGTAGCTGCAGAAAGTTTGGCCACAGTTTTGGGGAGGGGTGGGCTACCTTCCACGGGCTTCGGAGGTGGCCTGCATTTTTCTACTTGGGGCGGGGAGGGGGTGATAAAAGTGTCTCTCTGGGCTCCCAGGGCGGCCTGACAGGTGAATGGAAGAGCGCGGCGGGAGGAGGCGCTGCTCGGATGGCCCCGCCCCGCGCTCTTCTGGTTGCCATGGGCACCGGCCGCCAGGCGCCAAGCTGACAGCGCTGGGGATTTTTATGAATGGGTGACGTCACGGGCCTTGGCGTCTGAAGGTCTGAGCGGCTTGTTAAGGCAGGGAAGCGGCGGGGCCGGCTGTGGGAAACGGCTCGAAGTGGCAACCCTCCAGGTCGAGGTCCGGCGAAGGACCCGGTGGTCCTGCGAACGTAAAACGGGGGGTGGGAATCGGTGCAAGAGCCAAAGGATTTTCTTTGGAGGGGGGGAGTGAAAAGGCACGTGCGGAAGGACACGGTTGCATTCGGATGGCGGGACGGGAGACCACGCAGCGACCCTCCTTGCGACCCGCGGCTAGCGCCCGTGGCGTGGGAAGCTTTTCGCGTGGATGTTGGTGTAATTGAAGAGCTTCTTCGCCGGCCTGGTTTTTTCCTCATGCAAAGTAAACGCGGACGCCAATTCGTCCGTTCTATGGCAATTCAGGTCGATTTCGCGGGCGCGCACACACAGAATGACACAATTCACAAATACACAGTAAATGACACTCAAGACACACAATATATAAGACACACAAACACAGTAAATGACACACAGATAACAGAACAGACAAAACGACACATACACAAAAATGCAGTCAATAACAAAACGCAAAGTAACACAATGACACACACACACACACACACACACGGGTAGATTGTGACCGCTAAATGAAGTGATTGGATTCAGTCATCCACCTCGACACGATTCCTGCCAGGGACAACTTGACACGACGCGCGTGTGTGAAGCTTAGAATTCAGCTGGAAGAGACTTTGGACGTCTTCTGATCCACCCCCCTGCATAGGCAGGAGACCCCTACAGAATAACAGTTGGAAGGGACCTTGGAGGTCTTCTAGTCCAACCCCCTGCTCAAGCAGGAGAACTTGCTGGAACCCAGGAAGCCAAGATGAGGATTGGCGTATCCATCCTCCCGTGCCGCATTCGGTGGCTCCGTTCACACAAGCCCAACTAAATGAAGCAGTTTCCCCCCCCCCGGGGTCGGGGTGGGCGTTGAAGGAACCCCCAGGAAAGTGGTGGTGCGGCAAAGAAAACCCCCGTCTAGGTGGTCAGTCCTCAACCTAGCGTCCTCCTGATGCCTCGTGATGCAGCTCCAGTTAATCCTCCGACTGGCAGCCGGCGGAGTGGAAGGCATGGGTTTCGTAGTCTACTATCCCCCTCTCAGACACCCCCCCCCCCAAGCAAAATTCCTTCGGAGCATCGCATGGCTGAATTCTTCGAGGTTCAATGCGACCCCCTCCCCAATAAATTTGCGGGCGGGGGGGAAGTGGGAAGCCTCGAGGTGCGGAAGAGGAGGCGAGAAAAGGAATGTTCAGACACGCGTTTGTTTCCGTCTCTGCGGGTCGCGGCGACGGGGAAGCGGAGGGAGAAGTGTCAAAGCTGTCCATCAACTCCTTTCAACCTCCCCCCACCCCGACTACATGTCCCCGGGCGCCCTCCACCTGCACCTGGCCCCCATCCCCTCCCCCGCCCCCTTCCCCACGACCAGCAGAGGGGGCGAAACCCGCGTTGCCAAAGTCCCGGAGGAGACGCGAGTCCCATCAATGAAAGCGGGAGAGCGGGAAACCGCGCCCCTCTCCTGTCATTGGCTGCCCGTGGCTCCGCCCCGCCGTTCCGAACAGTATAAAAGCCGCCTCTCCACGGCCAGAGCGCCATTCGCGGCTGCGTTCGGTGGGTGGTTGGTTGTGTGTTGGCGTTTTGTCCTCGGAGTTGCGTCTGTTCGTGTCTCCCGGCCATGAAGGTGGTCCCAGCAGCCCCCGCCGCGTCCCCCGGCCCCAGCTGCGCTCTCAAGGGCGCGGGGGGCGAGCCTTTGCCGCGGTGCCTCTCGGAGCAGAGCGTGTCGCTGTCCCGCGTGGGCAGCGCCCCTTCCCGGGGCTTGCCCCTCGGCCCCGATCAAGCCGCCGCTGCCGCCGCCGCCTCGCTCCTCCTGGACATGAAGGGCTGCTACTCGCGCCTGGCCGCGCTGGTGCCCACCTTACCCCGCCATCGCCGCGTCTCCAAGGTGGAGATCCTCCAGCATGTTATCGATTACATTTGGGATCTCCAGCTGGAGCTGCAGGACCCGCTGGGCACCGGGGCGCCCTCTCCGCGGGGCGTGGAAGAGCCGGCCGGAGGAGCCGAGGTGAGCCTCTCCCCACCAGGGAAGATTCCCCCCCCCCGAGGAGGAGGGGGCGCGTAACGGGGACTCCGTGGGTTCGTGCCCATCTGCCACCGGTGCCCAGATCGCGCAACAATGGCTCCGTGGGTTCGTTCCCATTTGCTCCCCCCGCGCCCGGATCGCGCAGCCAGGACCCCGTGGGTTTGTGCCCATCTCCCCCCCCCCTCCGCTCCCAGATCGCGCAGCAATGGCTCCGTGGGTTCGTGCCACCCGTGCTCCGATCACTCAGCAAGAGCCTCCCATCCGCTTGTGTCCATCTGCCCCGCACACCCAGGACGCGCAGCAAGAGTGCAGTGGTGGTGTGGTGTTGTGTCCCATCTGCCCCACCGCAGCGCCTAAGTTTATCCCAAGGGCACTGCCAGGCTCCTGAGCGATCTGTTGTAGGCTTTTGCCACTTCCATATCGGGATGTGTGTGTGTTTGTGTGTCTCGTGCCCGTCTCCAAATAAATGCTACCCACAGAACAGGAATTCTGTTTGGGGAGGGTGAGTTATGCGAGGGGCATTCTCCCCACCAGTGCCATCCTCGCCAGTCCTTCTGGTGCGCATTGACGTTCCCCTGGGTTGGTTGCACGGGATGCCAGCAACTGGGGTTGAGTAGCAGGGCCAAGGTTTTGCAGAAGGCAGAAAGGAAATTTTGCTCAGTTTTGATAGTTGCAAATCCAGGGGAATCTGATGCCCCCTTTGAGGTGACAACGCTTCTCTAACAAGACAAAAAACTTTTAAGAAAGTTTTTTGTTTTTCAGTAGAATTTTGGGGACCCACAGACAGAAGAATCCTCTCTCTGGATTCTTAAGCGGGGAAAAAAAACCACTTTTAGGATCTTGAGATTAGTAACAATTTCTCCATAATTCACCAGGTACTTTCAGAATTGTTATCACCTTTGATGGAGAAAGGATTTTTTTTAAAAAAAAAGTTCCTGATATTTTTATGCTTTTATATAAAATAAATTCTTTCTCTAGAACTCCCTTCTTACATCTGCTGCCCCCAATTATACACCCAGGTTTGTTTACAGGTAGTCACGGTTCGTTTAGTGACCGTTCAAAGTTACAACGGCACTGAAAAATGTGACTTACGACCCATTTTTCACAGATACGACTTGTCACGTGATCAAAATTCAAATGCTTGGCAACTTTCTTAAGACCGTGTCCTGGGGTATGTGTCAAGGGATCTCCTTTTGGTGACCTTCCACAGTCAGTGGGGGAAAGTCAAATTCATTTAACAACCTGGTTACTGACTTACCGACTGCAGTGATTCACTTAACAATGGTGGCAAGGAAGTTCATAAAGCGGGGCAAAAACTCACTTTAACAAATGTCTCACTTGGCATCCGAAATATTGGGCTCGATTGAGGTTGTAGGTTGAGGACTTACCTGTATATGCTGTCCATCCCCTACCTACCCTGTTATAAATCCAAGTTTGTTTATTTGACTTTTTAATTTAATGACGATATGAAGGATTCTTTTAATTATGCCAGTAAAGGGCCATCTGTTGTGATTCTGGCATTTTACTTATTTTTTCTGTGGCTTTTCCAATCTTTTTTTTTTACATATTTTTTTTTATTTTAAACACTTAAACAGATCAACAAAAACATACACATAACTTACAAACAACACTGGAATTTCATCCTTATAGTTATTGTTTACCCTACTAAGCATTGTAATTTTACATTTGTGGCCACTTTGTTTCTTACTCCCTTAGTAATCCTATTATCTTTATTATGTTGGGTATCCTTTTCTTACATTTGTATATCTTACTTTTCCTATCTTCTTATCGCTCTATCCTAATTCTTCTCCTATACCTTTTACATTTCCCGATTTCTTATTTCTATCATCTTGTACCATTTCCCCCAAACTAAAATAAGTGTTCTGATTCCTTCTTTCCGATCTTAAAAGAGAACGAAATAAACCAGTTGCAAGAAAAGAAATCTCTAGATAAAAACATTTGCTTTTTAGGGGCATGCCAGTTTCCGAGTTTCACAACACTCTTAAACATGGGCTTGTTGACCTCACGCTGGTTGGCTTCCGCAAACTGGTGTCAACCCCGTTCCTCTTTTGACTAAACCTTTTTTTTTTTTGCCTCGGGGAGAAAAGGGACAGATGGCAACACAACTGCTAAATCTTTTTGTCTTTTAACGGTTATTTTTGCTTTTTCTTTTTCCAAACAGCCTGCTTGCGTTAGCCCGGACGACCGAATCTTGTGCCGCTGAAGATCCGTTGATCAGCCTGCCAAAAAAGATCTGTTTGAAATGCTTCCTTATCCCTCCAATGGCTGGGAAAACGGGGCTCTCCGCCATTTCCTTCTCTCCCGAGATTTGAGCTGGACGGCAGATGGGAACTGGTTTTCGGAGGGTCAAGATATAACGATGGTGCTTTTAATTCCAGATGGGGACGAAACTGCTAGAATTGGGACTTAACATAGTACCATCCCGCGTGTCTTTTAACGAGTTGGCCCTTTGATGACTTCTGGACTTTAACTCCCAGAATTGATATGGGACAGTGCCTTTGTTTTTTTCCTGCTTTCTCAAAAGCAGGGACTCAAACCTCCCGCGAATATTTCTCTGTTTTCTGAGAATGGGGCTGTATTGTATATTACAATGTTCCTATTTCTGAGAATATTTTTCTACCATAGTTTTTTGGCTCTTATTATAGGGAACAAATGCATATTGCTGTGAAAAAACGCTGTTTTTGTGAAGTGTCGTTTTATTGGGGCTGGGGGGAGGGGTTGGAGGGGTGTTGGGGAGAAACCCCCCCTCCAGGCCCCAGCTATGCTGGTTAGGTGGCGGGGCTGGATCCAAACTACGCTGGTTGGGGGAATCTTGGGTTTGATGTCACAGCCTATATGGAGAGGGGGGGCAAGAGGTGGTCAGAGTGGAAGCCCCACCAATCGTAGGCCAAGGATGGGCTGTCAATCGCAACTAGGGCAGTTGATTCTGGCTGCTTTGTGGACTTCAACTCCCAGAATTCCCCATTGTTAAAAGTCCACAGGTTTAAAGGGACAGGAAGTTGTGTTTTATGTGAATGTGTGAGTGAAGAAGAGGCTAAACTTTGTCGCCCTCAGGTTGAGAATGAGAAAGCGCTGACCAGGGATGGTTGGTCTCCAGCCTGGAGCAAGTGGGTTGGACTAGATGACCTCCGAGGGTCCCCCTCCAGCCTTAGAGTTCTACATATTTAGGATATGCCAGTCCTGATAAAAATACTGAGAGAGAAACCTTTCTTAGCGATGATTGCCCGAAGGATTAGTTAGCAGGAGAATCCGAATTCTAATGCTGAAGGGGACCTTAGAGGTCTTCTAGTCCTACCCAGTGCAGAGATCCTCTGCTCATCACAGATGGCTGCCCAATCTCCCAACAGATGTTGTTCCACTTATTTCACAAGTCCCATGTAGTCCTTGACTTACAACAGTCTGTTTAGTGACCAAAGTTAAATAACCCTGGAAAAAAGTGATGAATGACAAGTTTTCACACCTATGACAGTTGCAGCCTCCCTGTGGTCATGTGATCAAAATTCAGGCCGTTTTGGCAACTGACTCATATTTACGACCTGGGGTCACGTGATTCACCTTTTGCGACCACCTGACAAGCCAAGTCAATCTGAGAAGCCAGGTTCACTCAACAACCATGTGACTAACTGCTGTGATTCACTTAACGACTGTGGCAAGAAAAGCCATGAAACGGGGCAAAACCCCCTTAACGAGAGAAATTTGGGGCACAGTTGTGGTCGTAAGTCGAGAACCTACCTGCATTCACTCCAAAGAGCGTCCTACTCAAACCTGTCAGCCCATCTGCCAAATTCTTTCTATTTTACTTTTTGGATAAAAAGTTTTCTATTTTTTTCATTTTCATAACATATAACCATATGTATACTATTACATAGCCAACATCATATTATATTATTAAATGTTTACATCAATTGTCTTACTTTCAACTCCCCCAAAACAATTAAACAATTATTGGCTCTTCTGCTCTCCATACGCCATGTTTGTACCTTACTCGTCACTTTCTTCTCCCTCTCTCCTCCTCCTCCCTACCTCCTTCCTTCCATCTGTGTCCTCTACTTCCCCTTCCTCTCTCCTTCTCCTCTCTCTCCTTTCCGCTCCTCCTTTCTCTCCTCCTCTTCCCCCCCCCCTCTGCCATCTCTCCTATCCCTCTCTTCTTCCCTTCACCCTCTCCTCTATTCCACACTCTTCATCTCATTTACTTGGTATATTCCAGCTTCTAAGCAAGCTCCATTTTATGTTGATGGTATTTATAATTCCTTTTCAATGTACGTATTTAATTTTAGCATACATCTTCCTCCTTTTTTTAAACGAGAGAAAAACAAAAAGTATACTCACATAGTAATTGTATTTTAACCCACCCCAGCCTACTTTTGGCCCAGATGTAGACCTGGTTACAATTAATTCCCAGCTATTCTCATCATTATATTTATATAATTAGGCATCCTTACACGCCCCAAATTTGTGATTCTGTCTTGTAAACGTCAGTAATTTCCCATTGTAAGTATATTTCACGTCCCCTCTCCATTTTTCCATATCGTGGCTTGGGTTACCCTTAATTGTCTTTAAATAACAATCCTTACTGTTCAATGTTCATTACAATTCCCTTAAACTACCATATAGAATCGGCTGCCCAATTCTTAGGAGGCTTCTGTCTCATTTTAATGTCCTATTTTCTTTGCCCTTGCCACTTTTCCTCCTCTTCCCATTGCAATTTTGGGAAACTGAGCCTGGAAACCTGAAGGCGGTATGGTACCTTTTTGGGGGGTTCCTGGGTGCAGCACCCTTTGGTAGGCGACTTTCTGCAGAAACTGGGTGCGTTAAGAGTTGTGCTCAAGGGTTGTGAGTAATGCTGCCGCTTGAGTGGGAAGGAACCAGTCGGTGCCAGTCCCTAGAGGTGGAGGAGACAACTCAGAAAATGGATGGTGCAGCTGCTCGGCAAACTGCTACGTGGAGCAGAGCTCTGATTGGGGAGCTGGAGAAGAACAAGACAATTTAGGAGTTTGCAGAGAAGAGCAACTAAGATGATTAAAGGCCCGGGGAGTAAAACGTGGAACGGGTGGCCGGATTAACAGTGTGGGAAGGGATCTTGGAGGTCATCTAGTCCAACCCCCCCTCCCAAGCAGGAGACCCAACACCGCTTCTGACAGATGGCAGTCCAGTCTCTCCTTGAAAGCTTGTAGGGATGAAGCTCCTACAGCTTCCAAAGGCAACTTCTGTTCCATGGGTGGATTGTTCTCACTGTCAGGAAATTTCCCCTTATTTCCAGGTTGAATCTCTCCTTGGTCAGTTTCCATCCATTCTTCCTTGTCTGGCCTTTGGGTGCCTTGGATAATAGCTTGACCCCCTTCCTCCTCTCTGGGGCAGCCACTCAAATATTGGAAGATGCTGAGCCAACATGGGGAAGGTTTGGCCCTTTGATGACTTGTGGACTTCAACTCCCTTAATTCCCACCTCTGGTCCAGAGCTTAAACCAGGTTCCATGGAAATCTGTTATCTGCAGTTGGGCTGAGAGACTGTGGTGACCGAAAGTTACCTTCCGAAGTGAGCTTCTACCAACAGAGCTTCTGCCTCTCCTGGTCCAACTTCCTAACCACTACACCAGTCTCCTATTTTGAGTGAGAGACCTAAAAAACATGCCGGGGATGCAGACCAACCTGAGATGTTACAATACAATACAATAGTAGAGTTGGAAGGGACCTTGGAGGTCTTCTAGTCCAACCCCCTGCCTAGGCAGGAAACCCTATACCGTTTCAGAGAGATGGCTATCCAACATCTTCTTAAAGACTTCCAGTGTTGGGGCATTCACAACTTCTGGAGGCAACTTCTGTTCCACTGATTAATTGTTCTAACTGTCAGGAAATTTCTCCTCAGTTCTAAGTTGCTTCTCTCCTTGATTAGTTTCCACCCATTGCTTCTTGTTCTACCCTCAGTTGCCTTGGAGAATAGTTTGACTCCCTCTCCTTTGGGGCAACCCCTGAGATATTGGAACAATGCTCTCTTAAGCTAGACATACCCAGTTCCTGCAACCGTTCTTCATATGTTTTAGTCTCCAGTCCCCTAATCATCTTTGTTGCTCTTCTCTGCACTCTTTCTAAAGTCTCCACATCATTTTTACATGGCAACCAGAACTGAATGCAGTATTCCAAGTGTGGCCTTACCAAGGCATTATAAAGTGGTATTAACACTTCACGTGATCTTGATCTTGATGTTGGAACCATCATGACTGGTGGCCATGTAGAAGACACTTCCATGCTGTCTCCAAGAGAAGCGCATGTTCACTTCCACGAAGACACCAAGAGCTAAGCTTACCCAAAGGAAGACTTCGCTTTTTCTGGCCAGACTGTTGAGAGGGGGGGGGTTCTAACTTCTAAGCCAACTTTCTGACCCACCACACATCTTCTCACCCACCACAGAACGTGAGACCTCACACATGGCTCCGTGGGCGTCATCCGACCTTGGTTGGAAGGATCCATTCAGATTAGGGGGGCTGCCCCAAAGAAGAGGGGCGTCAACCTGTTCTCCAAAGGATCTGAAGGCAGGAGGAGAAGCAATGGATGGAAACTCATGAAGGAGAGAAGCAACCTGGAACTAAGGAGAAATTTCCTGATGGTAAGGACAATGAATTAATGGGAAATACTTCCATCACTGGAGGTTTTCAAGAAGAGATATTGGATAGTCATTTGCCCAAAGTGGTATAGGGTCTCCTGGTTGGGTAGGAGGTTGGACTAGAAGGCCTCCAAGGTCCCTTCCACCCCTGTCCTGTTCTGTTCTCCAAAGCACCTGAAGACCAGACAAGACACAACGGATGGAAACCAATGAAGGAGAGAAGCAACCTGCAATTAAGGAGAAACTTCTTAACAGTGAGAACAATTCACCGGTGGAGCAGAATTTCAAAAATTGTGGGTTTAAACTCACATGAAGACCTGGAATTAAGCTGCCTTCAGAAGATATGGGTGCTCCATCACCGGAGGTTTTTTAAGAAGAGACTGGCGTGTCCTCTGTAGGCTCCCCTGCTTGGGGAAGGAGGGTTGGACTAGAAGACCTCCAAGGTCCCTCCAATCGTGTTATTCTCTCGTTCTGCTTGCGTATCATTTTTCCTCCCCAATTCAGAAGAGAGCCTTTTGTTGGCTCTTGCTGTGTGTCTCTGTGCGTGGACAAATATCCATAGTCTGGAGCACAGAAGAGAGACAGCGCATAAGTTGCTGGTGTTTGCTCAGTGCAGTGCCCTGCTCATCCCTGGGCTTCCCCTCCCTCCCCTTCTTCTCCCCCCCTCCCCCCAACACCTCTGGCTCCCACCCAGCCCATCTGGAGCCTGGCTCGGCTGGCCTGTTTGTTACTTTTTTCAATCAGCTGTATGCGCAGCTCTGGAATGTGCACCGCATTTAACCTGAGCTTCCCCAGGTGTACAGAGGCGCCAGCTTGTCTGCGGCAAACTTCCCAGCCTGCCTCCTCCTTTTGGCACGGCTGCACTTATCTAAACATGACTCTCCACTCCCCCCCCCACACCCCCCAGTGGGTGAGCAAACACACCCACACACCCCCTTGCACACCCCTGGGTGTGTGCTGTGCACACAGCTGCTGCCTTGCGCAGCTCATGAGTCCTCTCTCTCTCTCTCTCTCTCTCTCCCTCCCGCCCTCCCACAGCTGAGCCAGCCGGCCACACGTGAGTTTGGACACAGAGCAAGGCGGGGAGAGGAGAAATTGGTGGGGGAAGACCCAGAAAAGATTTTCTCGATGCCTTTTTAAAAGATATATATAATTTGAATGTAGGCCAATTTTACTGTCATAGGATCAGGTTGCAGAATCCTATCAGTTATTCTTCCAAGTCTATTTTTATTTTATTTTATTTTATTTTATTTTATTTTATTTTATTTTATTTTATTTTATTTTATTTTATTTTATTTTATTTTATTTTATTTTATTTTATTTTATTATTTTATTTTATTTTATTATTTTATTTTATTTTATTTTATTTTATTATTTTATTTTATTTTATTTATTTTATTTTATTATTTTATTTTATTTTATTTTATTTTATAGTTTACTTTTTATTTTTATTTTATTTTATTATTATTTTATTTTATTATTTTATTTATTTATTTATTATTTTATTTTATTTTATTTTATTATTTTATTTTATTATTATTATTATTTTATTTCATTTTATTTAATTTAATTTCATTTATTTTTATTTATTTTTTACTTTATTATTTTATTATTTGTTTTATTTTATTTATTGTTATTATTTTAATTATTGTTATTATTTTAATTATTTCATTTTAATTAATTTATTATATTATATTTTATTTTACTTTATTATTGAATTTTATTTATTTCATTTTTTCTTTTCATTTTTAAATTAACTTTATTTAATAAATTTATATGAGCATAATTTTCTTGTCCGCTTTTTCAAAAAATATAATTATTTTATTTGATTTTATTATAATTTATTACATATATAACAGTTTCTCTTCTCCTTTTATAAAAAAATATTCTAGTCTAGTAACTGATTACATTTGTACTTTTTGAAAAATTATAATAATAATTATTTGTTCTACCTACCACCCATCTCACCAATAAATACAGGTAGTCCTCGACTTACGACAACAATCAAGCCCCAAGTTTCCATTGCTAAATAAGACAGTTGTTGAATGAGTTTTGCCTCATTTTACCATCTTGCCACCGTTGCTAAGTGAATCACTGCACTTGTGAAATTGTCACACGGTTGTTAAGTGAGTCTGTCTTCCCCACTGACTTTGCTTGTCAGGTTCGCGTGACTTTGGGACACTGCAACCGTCGTAAGTGTGAAAAAACGATCATACGTCCCTTTTGATTCAGTGCCATTGTAACTCCGGATGGTCCCTTCATATGTGCCCCATTGGGGTTCGAAGACTGCCTCGGTCTTCAACTTACTCCGTTGTAAGCTGAGGACTCTCTGGAAGGGGATTCTGGGCAGCTTACAATCAAAGAGAAAAAGAATGAAAACGTTAAAAGCGCTATCACGTTTTTAACCATAAAATTGATCAACCGTAATAACTAATCGAGGAGAGAAGCAACCTGGAATGAAGGAGAAACTTCCTAACAGTCAGGACAACTAACCAGTGGAACTGCTTGCCACCAGAAGTTGTGGGTGCTTCCATCCCTGGGGGTTTTGAAGAAGAGACTGGACGGATTGTGTAGGCCAGGGATGGCTAAACTTTTTGTTGTTGCGTGCCTGCACCCATAATGCAATGCGTGTGCCCTCCCCCTCCCCGTGCTTGCCCGTGCAACACGTGTGACCCCTGCATGTGCCCCCTGCCCATTTTTGGCTTCCAGATTGGTGCAGGAGGGCTTCCAGGCTGAAAACGGGTCACGGGCAGCTGTGCATGCCCCCCCCTCTATTTTGGGTTTGGAAGTCCTCCCCCACCAACCTGGAAGCCAAAATGGGGCGCAGGGGCTCTGCGTGCAACCCCGAAATGCAATGCGAGCACCCCCGCACATGCACACTGCCTCCCCGTGAATGCGTGCGTGCATCCCCTCCATGCGCCCCATGCGTGCGTGGCAGAGATCCGAAGACCAGCTGGTCAGCGGGAGAAGCGTGCGTATGCACGGTGGAGCTGGACGGCTGGTGTGCCCGCAGAGAGGGCTCTGTGTGCCACTTGTGGCCCCGCGTGCCATCGGTTCGCCATCACGGGTGTAGGGTCTTCTACTTGAGCAGGGGGCTGGATTAGATGACCTCCAAGGTCCCTTCCGGTTCTATTCTGATTCCGATAAAAGCAATTGCTTTGGTATTTGAGAAGGTTGAGCCTCCTTGGTGCAGACATGTGGCCTTGGTAAGCTTTCCTTGGGAGGGGATTATGGGTCAGGGATCCCTTTCTGGCCAAGATTTGGGATCGAATCCCTGTGAATCCTGCAGGTTTTTTTTAAAACTGTTTTTCAGGTTCCTTTTTCCAGCTGTTGCTGCTGTTTCTTTTCACCCGAAAAGCCTCCTTGATCCGTACAGCTTACTAAGCCCCACCAAAACAAAGACAGCTGCGTCCCATTTCAACACGTTGCATCTCCCGAGTTGCTAAACCCCAGGTTGGAAAACGTGAGTTCAGGATGGGTCAAATCGGAGGAAGCCAACCGGCATCGAATCTTTGGAGGGAGTCCTCGGCTTACAACGCGAACGGGCCCCTGGATTTCTGTTGCTGAGCGAGACTCTCATTCGGTGAATTTTACGACCTTTCCTGCCACCGTGGCTAAGCGAATCAGTGCAGTTGCAAAGCTAGTCACACAGTCGTTAAGTGAATCTGGCGCTTCCCCGCTGACTTTGCTGGCCAGAAGGTCGCGAAAGGGTGACCCCGGGATACTGCGACCGTCGTAAATATGAGTCAGCTGCCAAATGTGTGAGTTTTGATCACGTGACCGTTGGGGAATGCCGCAATGGCCGTAACTGTGAAAAATGGTCGTGTCACTTTTTTTCAGCGCTGTTGAAACTTTGAATAGTCACTAAATAAATGGCTGTAAGCCGAGGACTACCTATCACCTGTAAAGGTGTCGTCAATTTGCAACAGTTCACAGAAACAACAGATGGAAACTAATCAAGGAGAGAAGCAACCTGGAAGGAGAAACTTCCCAACAGTGAGGTCAATTAACCAGTGGAACTGCTCGCCACCAAAAATCATGGGCGTTCCATTACTGGAGGTTTTAAGAAGAGACTGGACTGTCATCTGTCAGGATAGGATAGGATAGGATGGGATGGGATAGGATGCTGTGAGGTTTCCGACTTGAGTAGGGGGGTAGGCTAGATGACCTGCATGGTCTCTTCTCTTCTCATCTATTATTCTATTCTATTCTATTCTATTCTATTCTATTCTATTCTATTCTATAATATTAAATTCTATTCCATTCCATTCTTTCGTTCTTCTTTCTATTCTATTCCACATTCTACTCTATTCTATTTACTATTCTATTCCATGTTTTGTTCTATTCTATTCCGTTCCATTCCATCTATTCTTTTCTATTCTATTCTATTCTATTCTTAAATTCTATTCTATTCCATTCCATTTCATTCTTTTGTTCTTTATTCCATTCCATTCTATTCTATTCTATAATATTATTAAATTCTATTCTATTCCATTCCATTCTTTCATTCTTCTTTCTATTCTATTCTATTCTATTCTATTCTATTCCACATTATTCTATTTACTATTCTATTCCATGTTTTGTTCTATTCTATTCCGTTCCATTCCATCTATTCTTTTCTATTCTATTCTATTCTATTCTATTCTTAAATTCTATTCTATTCCATTCCATTTCATTCTTTTGTTCTTTATTCCATTCCATTCTATTCTATTCTATAATATTATTAAATTCTATTCTATTCCATTCCATTCTTTCATTCTTCTTTCTATTCTATTCTATTCTATTCTATTCTATTCTATTCTATTCTATTCTATTCTATTCTATTCTATTCTATTCTATTCCACATTATTCTATTTACTATTCTATTCCATGTTCTGTTCTATTCCGTTCCATTCCATTCCATTCTATTCTATTCTATTCCATTCCATTCCATTTCATTCTTTTGTTCTTAATTCTATTCTATTCTATTCCATTCTATTCTATTCTTAAATTCTATTCTATTCCATTCCATTTCATTCTTTTGTTCTTAATTCTATTCTATTCCACATTCTACTATTTACTATTCTATTCCATGTTCTGTTCTGTTCTGTTCTATTCTAATTCCAATATTCTATTCTGTTCTGTTCTGTTCCGTTCCATTCCATTCTATCAACTGCAGTGATTCACTGAACACGTCTGGCAGGAAAGGGGGTAAAATGGGGCAAAACTCACTTAACAAATGTCTCCCTTAGCAGCAGAAAATTGGGGCTCATTTGTGGTCGTATGTCAAGGACCGGCTGTGCTTCACCCATCCTCTTCTGCACCTGAAACATTAATTGCTTAGGAAGAAGAAAAGTTGGTTGCTACATAAGGGACTGATTGCTGAGTAAACACGGGCAGAATTATATTCTTAAGTGAGATAATTAGAGTTAAGTCCATCAATTATAGGAGACATTATAGAAGGCATCAGTTCTCAGGGAAAATAAAATAGTGGGTGTTTTCTTTATAAAGCACCCCAAGAGAGTTTTGCAGGTTGGGGGGGGGAGAAATGCAAGGAGAAATGCAAGCGAATACATTCATTTCATTTCATTTCATTTCATTTATTAGCACTTATATACCGCCCCCTCTCCCGAAAGGGACTCGGGGCGGTGTACAGTCCATATTAAAAAACACCAAATAAAATACATGTATGCATAGGAGGAGGATAAAATAGGCCAAAACTGTACAGCTAATAAATAAACAATATAAGAATTTAAAATATCATACAATTTATGCACTATCCCTCTAAAAGCCAGTAAAAAGTATATGCCAGGGGGGCAGACGTTGTAAATTATGCCAAACCAGCCAGTCGGAACAGGTGTGAATACAATGCTTGATTGTATAAACATAGACACAGAATCAAAATGACATGAAATATTAGACCACTTTATAAATCCTTAGTAAGGCCACACCTGGAATATTTGCATCCAGTTTTGGACACCACATTACAAAAAAGATGCAGAGAAGAGAAACTAAGATGATTAGGGGACTGGAGACTAAAACATAGGAAGAACGGCTGCATGATTTGAGTATGGGCAGTCTAGAGAAAAGAAGGACCAGGGAAGATATGAGAGGAGGGGCTGCCCCAAAGAATAGGGGGTCCACCTATGCTCCAATGCACCAGAAGACAAGGCAAGAAGCAATGGATGGAAAATAATCAAGGAGAGAAGCAACCTGGAACAATTAACCAGTGGAACTGCTTGCCACCAGAAACTGTCCATGCTCCATCACTGGAGGTTTTTTAAGAAGAGACTAGACATCCATTTGTCTGAAAAGTATATGATCTCCTGTTTGAGCAGGGGGTTGGACTAGAAAATCTCCAAGGTCCCTTTTCCAGGTCTATTCTGATTGATTAAAGTCCTTTGGCCTTCTTTGCCAAGTGGGTTCAGAGGAGGGGAGGGGAGGGGAGGGCCTCCCCCGCTCGTTGTTCAGCCGAAAAGGCCCAGCTGGTATGCAGACAAAGCCAGCATCTCAGAGATAGAGAGATAGACAGACAGACAGACAGAAACATATAGAGAAAAGTGATGGATTACATAGATGGAGAGACAGATGATAGATCTAGAATTCTAGATACTGTAGATAGATGATAGGTGATAGATAAGAGCGAGAGAGGAGAGAAACAAGAGATAGATAGATAGATAGATGATAGATAGGTAGATGATAGATAGATAGATAGATAGATAGATAGATAGATAGATAGATAGATAGATAGATAGATGGAAGATAGATAGATACACAGACAGACAGATAGATATAAAAGATAAATGATAGATTGATGATAGATAGATAGATAGATAGAGATATACCAGCAGTTAATAAATTAGATGATAGATAGATAGATAGATAGATAGATAGATAGATAGATAGATAGATAGATAGATAGGTAGGTAGGTAGGTAGGTAGGTAGGTAGGTAGGTAGGTAGGTAGGTAGGTAGGTAGATAGATAGATAGATAGATGATAGATAGATGAAAGATAGATAGATACACAGACAGACCGACCGACAGATAGATATAGAAGATAAATGATAGATAGATAGATAGATAGATAGATAGATAGATAGATGGATGGATGGATGGATGGATGGATGGATGGATGGATGGATGGATAGATAGATAGAGATATACCAGCAGATAATAAATTAGATGATAGATAGATAGATAGATAGATAGATAGATAGATAGATAGGTAGGTAGGTAGATAGATAGATGATAGATAGATGAAAGATAGATAGATAGATAGATACACAGACAGACGGACAGACAGATAGATATAGAAGATAAATGATAGATGGATGGATGGATGGATAGATAGATAGATAGATAGATAGATAGATAGGTAGGTAGATAGATGATAGATAGATAGATAGATAGATAGATAGATAGATAGATAGATAGATAGATATAGATAGATAGATAGATAGATAGATAGATAGATAGATAGATAGATACACAGACAGACAGACAGATATAGAAGATAAATGATAGATAGATGAATGGATGGATGGATAGATAGATAGATAGATAGATAGATAGATAGATAGATAGATAGATAGATACCAGCAGATAATAAATTAGATGATAGATAGATAAATAGATAGATAGATAGATAGATAGATAGATAGATAGATAGATAGATAGATAGATAGATAGATAGATGATAGATAGATAGATAGATAGATAGATAGATAGATAGATAGATAGACAGACAGACAGACAGACAGACAGACAGACAGACAGACAGATAGATAGAGATAGATAAACATCCAACCCAGGCTGATTTCAAACCCGCCTGGTGGCAATTCTTCCAGATACTTCTGGAAAGCGTTGCAGCTGTTTCCTGTGGCCTTCCTGTTGCCCAATTCCCCAGCTGGCCTGTGGGGAAGGCTCTTTGTGGTTGTGAGTGTGTGCGCGTGCACACACACACACACACACACCAGCCTGCCAGCTTGCTTTAGAAACTTGCACAGTGTTAGAGGAAATCAGGGGTTCGGCCAAATTTAAGCTGCTCCCGTCTTTTCTGCCCAGCTCCACACCGGGAGAGTCCGAGAGTCCTTAGGTGGGACAGGGCAATGTGGAAAGGTCTAGCACTGATAGTGTTACCTAGTTGGGTAACGAAATGTCTGCAAGAAAACAACCAAGCTCAGAGACCAACAAGGACCCCACAAGAAGTAGTAGTCCTCCTCCTCTTCCTCCTCCTTCTTCTCCGCAAACCCCACTCCCTTCTTGCACTGAGCACGTTACCTAGTTGGGCAATGAAACGTCTCCAAGGACACCAAGCACCAAGGACCCCATAGTGGTTGTCATCGTCCTCCTCCTCT
>NC_138549.1:175862591-175897591 GCF_964273705.1 Natrix helvetica
TTCGGCCACCCCCTCCAAACCCAAGTTTGAACTTGCTTTATTATATTGTCTTTAGAGGAGAACCTTGCAACGTCGCAGGAAGAAACCGGTCCTGAGTCCAAGCAGTCAATGAGTAATACCGGTACTTCGGGAGTGGGGTCTGGCAAAAGGTCCGGTAGTGGGCAACGGCTGAGTGCGCCTGCGTGTCCTAGAGTGGAGCCCGGTCGATGTATCAGCTTGTATGAGTACGCGGCCAGGAAAACAGTCCACCTGGTCATGCGTGGAGAAAGGGAGACTGGAGTGGGGCGGTTTCCCGCCAAAAGTCCCAACAGCGGCTTGTGATCTGTAATTAGTTCAAAATCGCGGCCGTAGAGGTATTCGTGGAAACGTTTTACTCCAGCTACAGCAGCTAACGCTTCCCTGTCCATCTGGCTGTAGTTCCTCTCGGCCGATGAAAGAGTCCTGGAGTAGAATGCGATGGGTGCTTCGTTTCCGTTTGGCATCCTGTGGCTGAGGACTGCGCCAACTCCAAATGGTGATGCGTCGCAGGTCAATACCAGCGGGAGCGTCTGGCTGTACTGGACTAGCAGTGAGTCAGTGGTGAGCAGGCGCTTTACTGCAGCGAAGGCTGCTGCTTCGGATCGTCCCCATCTCCATGTTGTGTTCCTCTGGAGTAGTCGATGTAATGGCTCAGCAACGGTCTCCTTCTGTCTCAGAAAAACGCTGTAGAAATTAAGTAGTCCGAGGAAGGCCTGCAGCTCGGTCTGATTACGTGGTGTGGGGGCGTCCTGGATCGCCTTAATTTTCTTTGAAGTGGGGTGTATTCCCTGACCATCGATTCTATATCCCAGGAATTCTACGCTAGGCACGTTAATTTGGCATTTTTCCTTTTTAAGGCGGAGACCCTTCTCTCTGATTCTGGCCAAAACAGTTCTGACTCTTTTATTTAATTGCTCCTCGTTTACAGCGGACACCAAGATGTCGTCGAAATAGGGGACGACCCCCGGTATCCCTTGCAAAAGTCGTTCCATGACGCTCTGGAACAAACCTGGAGCAATGCTCACACCGAATTGTAGCCGGTTGCATTTGAATGCCCCTCTATGCGTCACTATAGTTTGGGCCTCCGCTGTGGCGCTATCCACAGGCAACTGCTGGTAAGCTTGTGCCATGTCTAATTTAGCAAATATCTTTCCTGGCCCCAACGAGTGCAATAAGTGCTGTACTACTGGCACAGGATATGCGCTTTGTTGTAGCGCGACATTAATTGTGCATTTATGCGGACTGACCCGTCTGGCTTGACTGGGGTCACGATGGGAGTTTCCCAGCGCGCGTGATCCACCGGCTCGAGGATTCCTTGTTCCACTAACTTATCTATTTCCTTGTCTATTTTTGGGCGGAGTGCAAAAGGCACTCGTCTCGGTTTAAGTCGGATTGGCGCCACTTTGGGGTCTAAATTGAATGAGATTACTTACCAAGACCGGGGCTGAACACATCCTCGAACTCCTTAAAGATCTGCTCAGCGCTGCTGTTCTCCACGGCGTTGATTCCGGTGACTTCTAGCCCCAAGGCTTCAAACCAATCTAGTCCTAGAAGGTTCTGTAATGGTGCGCTGGCGATGGTCACGGGCAGCTGGGCTACGATGTCCTTGAAACGGATCTGGAATGTGCCTTGGCCCACGATGGGGACTCGGTTCCCCTGGTAGTCTCGAAGCAGGATGTCTGGAGCGCGTAGTTGGCTCTTTTTGAGGCTAGGGATAGCCTGTTTCATGGATGCCCATGAAATGATCGTCAGGGACGATCCTGTGTCAACTTCCAGCTCGCAAGGTGAGCCCTCCAAGAGGACTGTGACTTTCAGCTTTTTAGGCCGCTTGGTGCGGACCTGATGTATTGTGGTGAGATACGTTTGCAATTCCTCTCTCTGGGTCAACTCTATCTCAGCATCTGTATCCTGAAAATACTCTCGTTGAGCGTCTTGATAGAACGCTCTCTCAGCTCTTTGTGTGTAATCTCTCTGGGAATACGCTCGCTCAGCTCTTTGGGGATTTTCTCTCTGGGTAAACACTTGTGGATTTCTCTCTGGGCGCCCTTTTTGATTTCGCCAAGCCCCTGGGTTGGGCTTCTGTTGGCGGAACATGGGTGGCTGCCGTGAGGCAGGGACTTCGCTCCGGCACACTCGTGCGATGTGCCCAAGTTTGTTGCAGTGTGAACAAACAACGTTCCTGAACCTACAGGCAGACCGGGGGTGATTCCCTCCGCAGCTTGCACAGGGCGGCAAACGGAATCCGGGTCTCCCCCCAGGCCTCATGTGACTGCTCCGCATCAGGTGACTGTCCTCGAACTCGGGATCCTCGTAGTCGGGATTGGTGTCCTCGTAGTGAACTCTGGTGTGCCTGGGTGCTGGCTGGCTTACGCTGAAACCGCATTGTATGGTCACCGATGATTTCTCCGCTGACTCTGATGCCCTTGCTTCGTTGAGTGCTATCTGTAGGGTTAAATTCGGGTTTGCCAACAGCTTCTTTGTAGTGAAATGTCTCTTAACCCACAAACAAATTGTGCCAGGATATGCTCGTCCAGATCCCTGAACTCACAGTGAGTTGCCGCTTTACGCAGGGCTGCAACATATTGGTTGATTGATTCTCCCGCCTTCTGGTTCCGCGTGTTGAATTCCTGGCGGCAAACGTGGCGGGAAGGTTTTGGCGCGTAATGAGTCTGTAGAGCCTGTTGCAACGCCGTCCATGATACCGCTTGTATCGGAGTAGGCGCAGTGAGGTCTCTGGCCGTGTTGAAGACCTCTTTTCCACAGTAGCCGAGGAAGATGTTTTTCTTTCGGGCGTCGGTTATCCCCGTGTATTCGTTCGCCTCGAGAAAACATTCGAAACGAATCATGAATGCCTCCCACTCGTCGTTCGCTGGGTCGAATGGAGCGGGGGGAGTGTGCATCGCCATCTTCTCTTGTTTGAATTTGCCGCGCTGCGGTGTCCTGAGATGGCTGCCGGAATTTCTGCCGAATTCCTGGGCTGGATCAAATCCGGAGATTCTGAAGTAGTGTTCTTCGTCCTATCTGTCTCTCGATCCCATCCTCGTCGCCAATGTTAGATCTGGGCAACGAGAGAACAGACTGCGGACACGAAGTGACTTAACAGCTCTTTATTAGTAGTAGTAGTGATCCAGCTTGCTCTGTGGCCGGAGGGTTCCCCTTTTATAGGGATCGGGTATGCCTCTCGACCAATCAGAGCGATACCTGTTTCCCGCTGTAGCAGCGGACCAGAGAGGAGACTTACTACGATATATGTTAATATCTAACAGATAGATAGATAGATAGATAGATAGATAGATAGATAGATAGATAGATAGATACAATACAATACAATACAATACAATACAATACAATACAATAGTAGAGTTGGAAGAGACCTTGGAGGTCTTCTAGTCCAACCCCCTGCCTAGGCAGGAAACCCTATACCGTTCAGACAGATGGCTATCCAACATCTTCTTAAAGACTTCCAGTGTTGGGGCATTCACAACTTCTGGAGGCAACTTCTGTTCCACTAATTAATTCTTCTAACTGTCAGGAAGTTTCTCCTCAGTTCTAAGTTGCTTCTCTCCTTGATTAGTTTCCACCCATTGCTTCTTGTTCTACCCTCAGGTGCCTTGGAGAATAGCTTGACTCCCTCTTCTTTGTGGCAACCTCTGAGATATTGGAACAATGCTATCCTGTCTCCCCTAGTCCTTCTTTCTCTTAAGCTAGACATACCTAGTTCCTGCAACCGTTCTTCATATGTTTTAGTCTCCAGTCCCCTAATCATCTTTGTTGCTCTTCTCTGCACTCTTTCTAGAGTCTCCACATCTTTTCTACATCGTGGCGACCAAAACTGAATGCAGTATTCCAAGGGTGGCCTTACCAAGGCCTTATAAAGTGGTATTAACCCTTCACGTGATCTTGATTCTATCTCTCTGTTGATGCAGCCTAGAACTGTGTTGGCTATTTTGGCAGCTGCTGCCCACGGCTGGCTCCTATTTAAATGGTTGTCAACTAGGACTCCAAGATCCCTTTCACAGTTACTACTACTGAGCAAGGTATCATCTATACCCGTTATGGTGAACCTATGGCACACGTGCCACAAGTGGAACTCGGAGCCATTTGTCAGGGCATGCGCGCGCTGGCCAGCTGAGTTCACCTTTTTAAAAGCTATTTTTCGCCCTCCCCAGGCTCCAGAGGCCGTATAGGAACCTGGGTAGGGCGAAAAGAGCCTCCCCCGACCCCCCCGGAGGCTTCAGGGACCGTCCGGAGGCTTCCCTGACACCTTCGGAGCGCTTAAAACGACCCTCACTTCCGGTTTGCTCGGAGGGTGGTTTTAAGCGTTCCGAAGGCTTCAGGGAAGCCTCCGGATGGTCCCTGAAACCTCCGGAGGCCCTCCGGGTGGGGGGGCGGGGGAGGCTCTTTTCGCCCTCCCCAGGCTCCTATAAAGCCTCTGGAGCCTGGGGAGGGCAAAAAATCATGTAAAAATGGGGGGGGGGGGGCGTTGTGCACGCATGCACACTGGGGGGGGTGTCGCACGTTGCATTATGGGTGCGGCACGCCTGCACACGACCCCCCTGCGCTCCCCCCACTTGTGGCACGGGAGCCAAAAAAGGTTCGCCATCGCTGATCTATACTGTACCTGTGCATTCCGTTTTTGTTGCCTAAATGTAGAACCTTACTCTTTTCCCCATTGAATTTCATTTTGTTAGATAGTGCCCAATGTTCAAGTTTGTCAAGATCCTTCTGTATCTTTAGCCTATCTTCTGGAGTGTTGGCTATTCCTGCCAGCTTGGTGTCATCTGCAAATTTGATCAGTTCCCCATTTATTCCCTCATCCAAATCATTGATGAAGATGTTGAAGAGTCCTGGGCCCAAAACAGAGCCTTGGGGTACTCCACTGCATACTTCCCTCCATGTAGATGCAGTTCCATTGAGGACTACACGTTGAGTGTGGTTGGTCAGCCAGTTACGAATCCATCTGGTGGTGATGCTGTCTAACCCACATTCTTCTCCTTTATCTAGTAGTAGGTTATGGTCTACCTTATCAAAAGCCTTACTGAAGTCTAAGTAAACTATATCGACGGCATTCCTCTGGTCCACTAATTTTGTCAACTTTGTCAAAGAATGCAATAAGATTAGTCTGGCATGATCTGTTTTTGACAAACACATGTTGGCTTTTGGCTATTACTTTATTTGCTTCTAGGTGTTCGCAAATTCGTTGCTTGATTATTTTTTCCAGAATCTTTTCTGGTATTGAGGTCAGGCTGATAGGTCTGTAGTCTCCTGGATCTATTTTTCTTCCCTTTTTTGAAGATGGGAACCACATCAGGTCTTTTCCAGTCCTCTGGTAGTTCCCCGGTGCTCCAGGATCTCTGAAAGATATAATTCAATGGTTCTGAGATCTCGTCTGCTAGTTCCTTCAGAACCCCGGGGTGTAATCCATCCGGTCCTGGTGATTTGAACTCGTCTAGGGTAGACAGGTGCTCACTTAGATAGATAGATAGATAGATATGGATGGATGGATAAAAGATAAATAGATATGGATGGAGATAGATAGATGATAAATGAATAGATAGATGGATGGATGGATGGATGGATGGATGGATGGATGGATATGGATGGATAAAGATAGATAGAAAGATATGGATGGAGATAGATAGATAGATAGATAGATAGATAGATAGATAGATAGATAGATAGATAGATAGATAGATAGATGATATAAATCCAAATAAACAGAAACAGAAACAGATGATAGATAGATAGATAGATAGATAGATAGATAGATAGATGGATGGATGGATGGATGGATGGATGGATGGATGGATGGATGGATGGATGGATGGATGGATGGATGGATGGATAGATAGATAGATATGGATGGAATACATAGATAGCTTACAATGGCTATAGCCCACCCAACAGCCCACCCCCAGCTAGAGAGAAGGTCCCTGAAGTTGGGCTCCATCCAGCACGAGTCTGAAAGCTGGGAAGACAAAGTCTGGGGTCCCGGGTGGGCGACCCAGCTTGGCCCTGTCCTGCCCCCTTCTCCTCCTTCGCTTCTTCCTCCGAGAGCCAGGCATCGTTTCCCGAAAGGCTTGCGGCGGCCTCTTCCGCCCTCTAGTGTCCACGCAGGCTAATCGCATCGCAGGCTAATTCATAGCGGAGGGGACGAGAGGCGTGGGGGGGGGGGAAGACCCCAGGGAGGGCTGGCAGAGTCTCCGTTTGTTGCTTAATGAACGCAGGCGAGGTGATAATTAGGCAGGGACTCTGCTCCAGCCCTGGAGATTTGCAGCTCTCGGGATCTTAATGGGCAGCAACAATTAATTTTTGCATGTTAGAATTGGGGGAGGGGGCTTAAATCTCACGCTAGGGCAGTGATGGCGAACCTTTTTTGGCTCGCGTGCCACAAGTGGGGGGAGCGCAGGGGGGTCGAGTGCGGGCGTGCCACACCCATAATGCAACGCGCGACCCCCCCAGTGCGCATGTGCGCACAACATGCGACGCCCCCCATTTTTACATTTGTTTTTGCCCTCCCTAGGCTCCAGGGGCTTTATAGGAGCCTGGGGAGGGCGAAAAGCGCCTCCCCCGACCCCCCGGAGGCCCTCCGGAGGCTTCAGGGACTGTCCAGAGGCTTCCCTGAAGCCTTCGGAGCGCTTAAAACCACCCTCCGAGCAAACCGGAAGTGACTTCCGGTTTGCTCGGGGGTAGTTTTAAGCGTTCCGAAGGCATCAGGGATGGTCCCTGAAGCCTCCCGGGGGGGCGGGGGAGGCTCTTTTCACCCTCCTCAGGCTCCTATAAAGCCTCTGGAGCCTGGGGAAGGCGAAAAATAGCTTTTAAAAAGGTGAAGTCAGCTGGCCAGCGCGCGCATGCGCACTGGCCAGCTGACAGGGCAGTGCCTCGCGTGCCCTTACAAATGGCTCCGCGTGCCACTTGTGGCACGCGTGCCATAGGTTCGCCATCACGGCGCTAGGGGAAAAAAAGCATCCTAAAAGGCAGAGATTATCACCCTGCCAACCAAAGTGCAATGTAATTTTGAACGGATGCTAAACGAACGGTCGTAAGTCGAGGACTAACTTTAAGGACTAATTAAGAAATGCAAGTAGGGACAGATTTTACTTTCCTGGGCTCCAAGATCACCGCAGATGGGGACTGCAGCCAAGAAATTAAAAGAGGCTTGCTCCTGGGGAGGAAAGTATGGCAAATCTAGGCAGCATCCTAAAAAGTAGAGACATCACACTGCCAACAAAAGTGTGCATAGTCAAGGCTATGTTTTTCCCAGTTGCAATGTGTGGCTGTGAAGGTTGGACCATAAGGAAGGCTGAGCGCCAAAGAATGGAGGCCTTTGAACTCTGGGGCTGGAGAAGACTCCTGCATTGAGTCCCTTGGACTGCAAGGCCATCCAACCGGTCAGTCCTAGAGGAGATCAACCCTGACTGCTCTTTAGAAGAGGAAACTCAAATGCTTTGGCCACCTAATGAGAAGAAAGGACTCCCTGGAGAAGAGCCTCATGCTGGGAACGATGGAGGGCAAAAGAAGAAGAAGGGACAGCAGAGAAGGAGGGGGCTGGATGGAGTCAAGCAGCCAGCTTGAGCTTCAATGGACTCCAGAGGATGGTAGAGGACAGGAAGGCCTGGAGGGACGTTATCCAAGGGGTCGCGATGGGTCGGACATGACTTTGCAACTAACAACAACAATATATAGATGATAGACAGACAGATAGTCAGACAGACATTGATTGAGAGAAAGATGATAGGTGATGGATAGATAGATGGATGGATGGATGGATGGATGGATGGATGGATGGATGGATGGATGGATTGGGTAGATGGAGAGATGAACGGACACTGATTGAGAGAAAGATAACAGGTAATAAATAGATGATAGAGATAGACAGACAGACAGACAGATAGATATTAATAATGATATAGAATAGAGAGAGACAGACAGACATTGATGGAGAGAAAGATGACAGGTATTATATAGATCTTTGACCTCTGCTGCTGGAGAAGACTCCAGCAAGTCACTTGAACTGCAAGGTGATCCAACCGGTCAGTCCTAGAGGAGATCCACCCTGACTGCTCTTTAGAAGGCCAGATCCTGAAGAGGAAACTCAAACACTTTGGCCACCTAATGAGAAGGAAGAAGGACTCCCTGGAGAAGAGCCTCATGCTGGGAAAGATGGAGGGCAAAAGAAGAAGGGGACGACAGAGAAGGAGGTGGCTGGATGGAGTCACTGAAGCAGTTGGCGTGACCTTCAATGGACTCCAGAAGATGGGAGAGAACAGGAAGGCCTGGAGGAACATGGTCCATGGGGTCGCGATGGGTCAGACATGACTTCTCAATTAACAAGAAAGGAAAAAAAGGAATTTAATTTTTTTTTCTCTGACTTACAGACCAGTTTTTCCCAGCTGTGGATCCCGGCACGACTACAACCCCCATTGTTCCCACCCACAAAATCCAAAGGCTCATTGGCAGGGGCGGATGGGAACTGGAGTATTCTTATCACTATTATCCGTGCCGTCTTCCCTGTGACCTGTTTCCTTAACGTGTCATGACTGTAACTTGGTTGTTTGTATCTCGTGATTTAGGCTGATTGGCTTTTATTTAGTATCCGATCGTGATGTGTGTTGATTGATTATTTAGTATCCTATGATTATCAGTGAGTGTTGTATGTTGTGATTTATGATGATGGTATTTTATGATTATTATCAGGATTTATCACCTTGTTGTTTGTATGTATGTAGGCTGAGAGCTCCTGCACCAGAGATAAATTGCTTGTGTGTCCAATCACACTTGGCCAATAAAGAATTCTATTCTATTCTATTCTATTCCATTCTATTCCATTCCATTCATGTTCTGTTCTGTTCTGTTCTGTTCTGTTCTGTTCTGTTCTGTTCTGTACTCTACTCTACTCTATTCTATTCTACTCCATTCCATCCTTTCTGTATTGTATTTTTTCTGTATTGTACTGTATTCTATTTTATTCTATCCTTTCCTACCCTATCCTATTTTCTATTAAGTATATTCTCTTCTCTTCCTTCTTCTCTTCTTCTCATTCTCTTCTCTATTCAGTATATTCTCTCCTCTCCTCTCCTCTCTTTTATTATTCTATTCTATGCTATTGTACTGTCTGGTAACATCTGCAAGAAAACTACCAAGCTCAGAGAGCACCAAGGACCACACAGACTCCTCCCCTTCCCCCCCTCCTCCTCCTCCTCCTCCTCCACCTCCACCTGTCTGCAAACCCCATTCCCTTCTAGCACTTATGATGGCCATATAACATCTGCAAGAAAATTACCAAGCTCAGAGAGCAAACGAGGATCCCACCATCCTTCTCCTCATCCCTTCTAGCACTGATGATGTTCCCTAGTTGGTTCATGAAACGTCTGCCAGAAAACTACCAAGCTCAGAGACCACCCAGGATCTACAGTCCTCCTCCTCCCTTTCTCCTCCTCCTCTTGCTCCGCCATGCATTCTCCTTCTGCTCCATTCTGTAAACCCCACTCCCTTCTAGCACTGATGATGTTCCCTAGTTGGGTCATGAAACGTCTGCAAGGAAACCACCAAGCTCAGAGAGCACCCAGGACCTTATGGAACCTCCTCATTTCCTCTCTTCGTCTCCTTAAATGCTGCCTGACATTCCAGGCACTTGGGAGATAAATCCAGCCCTCCACGTCGCTTCTGGCTTGCTTTCTGAAGATTATTAAACTCCCACCAGATACGCAAATGTTGCTGGAGGAGGAAGTGGTGAGGATACGTGTGGCTGAGATTCTCGATTAGCTCGGGCGTCTCTCAACCCAGCAGGCCAGCCTCCCATGTGAGGACAGAGTGTCTCTCTGCAAATCCTAGCCAGCCAATGATGAGCTGCATGGAAAGGAAGCGATGTTGTATCTGTGGTGGAGTCTGAACATTTTGTTCCAGAGTAAATTGAGCATGTGCGTATGTTTTTTAAAAAGGCAATTAAAAACAGACAATGGGACCCTTTCTGGATGAAAACATCTTCTAAGAACTTCTTAGATCTGGAAAACCTCTCCCCTCCTCCTTCCTTTGGTGGAAATCTTCTCTAGCGAGATGACCTACTTAGTATTTGAGGGAGGGGGCTTCCCAATCTTCTGCAGCCCTGTGGATTTGAAGGTTGGAATACTGCATCCAGTTTTGGTCGCCACGATGTAAAAAAGATGTGGAGACTCTAGAAAGAGTGCAGAGAAGAGCAACAAAGATGATTAGGGGACTGGAGGTTAAAACATATGAAGAACGGTTGCAGGAACTGGGCATGTCTGGTTTAATAGAAAGAAGGACTAGGGGAGACATGATAGCAGTCTTCCAATATCTCAGGGGTTGCCACAAAGAAGAGGGAGTCAAGCTATTCTCCAAGGCACCTGAGGGTAGAACAAGAAGCAATGGGTGGAAACTAATCAAGGAGAGAAGCAACTTAGAACTGAGGAGAAACTTCCTGACAGTGAGAACAATTAATCAGTGGAACAGAAGTTGCCTCCAGAAGTTGTGAATCTTCCAACACTGGAAGTCTTTAAGAAGATGTTGGATAGCCATTTGTCTGAAACGGTATAGGGTTTCCTGCCTAGGCAGGGGGTTGGATTAGAAGACCTCCAAGGTCCCTTCCAACTCTGCTCTTCTATGGTATTGTACTGTATAAACTCTAGAAAGAGTGCAGAGAAGAGCAACAAAGATGATTAGGGGACTGGAGGTTAAAACATATGAAGAACGGTTGCAGGAACTGGGTATGTCTGGTTTAATAGAAAGAAGGACTAGGGGAGACATGATAGCAGTCTTCCAATATCTCAGGGGTTGCCACAAAGAAGAGGGAGTCAAGCTATTCTCCAAGGCACCTGAGGGTAGAACAAGAAGCAATGGGTGGAAACTAATCAAGGAGAGAAGCAACTTAGAACTGAGGAGAAACTTCCTGACAGTGAGAACAATTAACCAGTGGAACAGAAGTTGCCTCCAGAAGTTGTGAATGCCCCAACACTGGAAATCTTTGAGAAGATGTTGGATAGCCATCTGTCTGAAACGGTATAAGGTTTCCTGCCTAGGCAGGGGGTTGGACTAGAAGGCCTCCAAGGTCCCTTCCAACTCTGCTATTGTATTGTATTGTATTGTTGTCCAGCTGTGGGAGGTGGGATGTCTATGGGAGGGAAGAGAAGACCAGGAATTCAGAGCTATTGCCTCTCATTCCCCTTGAGTTGACTTTGGCCTTCAAGGCAACTTCAGAACTTTCAAGGAACTGGGGGAACTGAATTCAAGTGGTGCTCCTCGCACCCGAAACAAGGAAGTTATGATAGAAGAGGGCATTTGTCCATCAGGGATGAACTGTGGGGTATGCTTCCCAGGCTTGGCTGTTTTCCTGCAGATGTTTGAACACGTTGCAACTCGATGGCATCATAGTGCTAGAAGAAGAGAGTGGGATTTGCAGGAGGGAGGAGGAGGAGGAAGAGGAGGGCAACTGTCTGAGCTTCGTAGGTTTCTTGCAGATGTTTCATGACCCAACTAAGGAACATCATCAGTGTTAGAAGGGAGTGGGATTTGCAGAGGAGGAGGAGGAGGACCGTGAGGTCCTTAGTGCTCTCTGAGCTTGGTAGTTTTCTTGCAGATGTTACATGACCCAACCCAACTAAGGAACATCATCAGCGCTATGGTAGAAAGGGGTTTGCAGAGTGGAGAAGGAGGAAGCAAGGAAGAGGAAGGGGGGAGGAGGAGGAGGAGGAATTTGCGGTCCCTGGTGCTCTCTGAGCTTAGATGTTTTCTTGCAGATGTCTCATGACCCAACTAGAGAACATCATCAGTGCTCCAAGGGAGTGGTGTTTGCGGGGAGGAAGAAGAGGAGGAGGAAGAAAAGGATTATAGGATCCTTGGGCTTGGTGGTTTTCTAGTAGACTTGGCTAGGTAACATCATCAGTGCTAGAAGGGAGTGAGGAGGAGGAGGAATATGGGGTCCCTGGTGCTCTCTGAGCTTGGTAGTTTTCTTGCAGCTGTCTCATGACCCAACTAGGGAACATCATCAGTGCTAGAAGGGAGTGGGGTTTGCAGAGGAGGAGGGGGTGGGGGAGGAGGAGGAAGGAGGAGGATTGTGGGGTCCTAGGTGCTCTCTGAGCTTGGTGGTTTTTTTACAGACGTCTCATGACCCAACTAGGGAACATCATCAGTGCTCCTTTGGTAATGAAACTGCAAGGAAACAACCAAGCTCAGAAAGCACCAAGGATCCCATAATTAAGTTATGCCAGCAGGAACTTTGATCTAGAAGACATTGCTCCCTCTAAAGCTCTGATTGTAGGGAGATACTTCCTATCTGGAAAAACAAGGAACCCTTGTTTCAAACAATTCCTTAAGAGTTCTGCAGAAAAGCATCTTCTGGCCAACGAATATGTCCAGGAGAGCATCAGAAAGGTTGAAATGGAAGTCCACCCCCATGCCATCAAAGCAGGCCCTCAACTGAGTGGGCAGAGAAGAAGGTCCAAAGGTCCATCTCTTGACATCATCCAGGAGATCGTACTGTACTGGTTCTCCCTCCCAGCAACCACTTGTACTCATGTTCCCTGAGACAGCTTCCACACATTCGTTATCCAGGTAAAAGATCTCTTTCTTCCCAAGCCAGCATTAGGAAGGTAGTGATTCAGTGTAGGAGGAAATGGTGGTCAGAAATAGCATATGTGGAGGTTTGCTGGTCGAACCATCTTCAGGAAGCCCATCCTTCTTCCGAAAGCTTGTGGGAGAGGTGTGTCCAGGTGAAGTTCCCTCCCTTTTGGGAAAGGTGGATAAGAAGACCTCCCAGCTAGATATTCCACCAAGCACCAGCAGAAGCTCAGACAGGTAATGGCTTAATTTTCTCCCTCCCCTCTCCCTTCTAGGCCACCAAAATGATTAGAGGACTGGAGGCTAAAACATATGAAGAATGGCTGCAGGAACTGGGTATGTCTAGCTTAAGAGAAAGAAGGACTAGGGGAGACATGATAGCAGTGTTCCAATATCTCAGGGGTTGCCCCAAAGAAGAGGGAGTCAAACTATTCTCCAAGGCACCTGAGGGCAGAAAAAGAAGCAATGGGTGGAAACTAAGCAAGGAGAGAAGCAACTTAGAACTGAGGAGAAATTTCCTGACGGTTAGAACAATTAACCAGTGGAACAGCTTGCCTCCAGAAGTTGTGAATTCTCCAACACTGGAAGTCTTTAAGAAGATGTTGAATAGCTATTTGTTTGAAGTGGTGTGGGGTTTCCTGCCTAAGCAGGGGGTTGGACTAGAAGACCTCCAAGGTCCCTTCCAACTCTGCTATTCTATTCTAAAATCATCTCTCTGTATAATTATTTGCAATGGTCGAGGTGAGGTGAACTACGAGGGAGAATTTTTTTAAGATGCTCTTGTGGATAAATCCTCTTCCCGTGTTGAAATCCATAACTCATCCGCTTCTTAAGCCCTGGATTATTTTTGATTTTTTGCCTTTGGGGGTTGCGAAGAATTGGGATGTGTGGGTCAGACAGTGGATTAGCAGTTCCACCTTGAAGTTGGGTGAATGATAGCTTATTTAATCTTTCAACCTCAAAGGCACAAGAATGCACCTGTGGTTAACAGAATAACGAAGATGGAAGGGACTTCAGAGGTCTTCTAGTCGGACAAGAAACCATACACCATTTCAGAAAAATGGTTGTCCAATCTCTTCTTAAAAACCTCCAGTGTTGGGGCATTCACAACTTCTGGAGGCAACTTCTGTTCCACTGATTAATTGTTCTAACTGTCAGGAAATTTCTCCTCAGTTCTAAGTTGCTTCTCTCCTTGATTAGTTTCCACCCATTGCTTCTTGTTCTACCCTCAGGTGCCTTGGAGAATAGCTTGACTCCCTCTTCTTTGTGGCAACCCCTGAGATATTGGAAGACTGCTGTCATGTCTCCCCTGGTCCCTCTTTTCATTCAACTAGACGTACCCAGTTCCTGCAACCGTTCTTTGTATATTTTATCCTCCAGTCCCCTAATCCTCTTTGTTGCTCTTCTCTGCACTCTTTCCAGAGTCTAGAATGGAAAGCATTCTTGACAACTTGATTTAACATATGAGCCCTGTTTAGTTTTAAGTAAATGGATGGGAATTCTGGCTAGGTCCTGGTTCTCCTGGATCGTTTGGTGACCTCCAGTTCCATCACCTTTCATATTCTTCTGGTCGGTGGAAATGGGGGACCTTGTTTATAGTTGGACTAGAAGACCTCTGAGATCCCTTCCAGCTCTTATTATTCTGCAATTCCTGCTTGAGCAGAGGGTTGGACTTGAAGACCTCCAAGGTCCCTTCCAACTCTTCTGTTATTCTGTTATTCTGTAAGGGTCTCTGCTTGAGCAGAGGGCTGGACTAGAAGACCTCCAAGGTCCCTTCCAACTCTTCTGTTATTCTGTTATTCTGTAAGGGTCTCTGCTTGAGCAGAGGGCTGGACTAGAAGACCTCCAAGGTCCCTTCCAACTCTTCTGTTATTCTGTTATTCTGTAAGGGTCTCTGCTTGAGCAGAGGGTTGGACTAGAAGACCTCCAAGGTCCCTTCCAACTATTCTGTTACTCTGTAAGGGTCTCCTGCTTGAGCAGAGGGTTGGACTAGAAGACCTCCAAGGTCCCTTCCAACTCTTCTGTTATTCTGTTATTCTGTAAGGGTCTCTGCTTGAGCAGAGGGTTGGACTAGAAGACCTCCAAGATCCCTTCCAACTCTTCTGTTATTCTGTTATTCTGTAAGGGTCTCTGCTTGAGCAGAGGGTTGGACTAGAAGACCTCCAAGGTCCCTTCCAACTCTTCTGTTATTCTGTTATTCTGTAAGGGTCTCCTGCTTGAGCAGAGGGTTGGACTAGAAGACCTCCAAGTCCCTTCCAACTATTCTGTTATTCTGTAAGGGTCTCTGCTTGAGCAGAGGGTTGGACTAGAAGACCTCCAAGGTCCCTTCCAACTCTTCTGTTATTCTGTTATTCTGTAAGGGTCTCTGCTTGAGCAGAGGGTTGGACTAGAAGACCTCCAAGTCCCTTCCAACTCTTCTGTTATTCTGTTATTCTGTAAGGGTCTCTGCTTGAGCAGAGGGTTGGACTAGAAGACGTCCAAGGTCCCTTCCAACTATTCTGTTATTCTGTTATTCTGTAAGGGTCTCCTGCTTGAGCAGAGGGTTGGACTAGAAGACCTCCAAGTCCCTTCCAACTCTTCTGTTATTCTGTTATTCTGTAAGGGTCTCTGCTTGAGCAGAGGGTTGGACTAGAAGACGTCCAAGGTCCCTTCCAACTCCTCTGTTATTCTGTTATTCTGTAAGGGTCTCCTGCTTGAGCAGAGGGTTGGACTAGAAGACCTCCAAGGTCCCTTCCAACTATTCTGTTATTCTGTAAGGGTCTCCTGCTTGAGCAGAGGGTTGGACTAGAAGACCTCCAAGGTCCCTTCCAACTATTCTGTTATTCTGTAAGGGTCTCCTGCTTGAGCAGAGGGTTGGACTAGAAGACCTCCAAGGTCCCTTCCAACTCCTCTGTTATTCTGTTATTCTGTAAGGGTCTCTGCTTGAGCAGAGGGTTGGACTAGAAGACCTCCAAGGTCCCCTCCAGGTCTATTCTGATTACCGGCAATTAATTGTGGTTTTGAACAGAAGGGGGAAAGACGGAGGGAAATTAAACCTAGAAATTCAGTGCGGAGCAGTTTAAAGGCGGTTATTTGGAGTGACAGTGAAGCAACATGGCTGCAATTGCGTAATATTTCCTCCTTGGCGGCTTTGAGTCACACTACACGGTCCCCAGGGAAGCTGCGGTGAGGTCGTGTGTGTCCTGACGCCGTCATGCGAATGGCGTGGAGTCAAACAATGGGCGTCATCTGAGAAACGTCATGTTCCCAGCGTGCTTATTCAAGTCCGCCTCAAACTTAGGACTGTCACACAGGCTGGAATTCCCTTCGTCAGTCATAGCAGTCATCATTTGAGAAATTCACGCGACCGGCTCTGATTTTATCATTTATTTTTTTTGGGGGTAGAGATGGTTAAACTAATGAGCTGTTGATCCAGTCCTACGGGGGAATTATGGCGTCTGTCATTTGTACTGGTAGTCCTCGACTTACGATAGTTCGTTGAGTGCCTGTTCAAAGTCACTGAAAAAAGTAACTTGCAACCATTTTTTCACAGTTACGACCTTTGCAGCATCCCTGTGATTAAAATTCAGGTGCTTGGCAACTGGCTCATACTTATGACTGTTGCAGTGTCCCGGAGTTACGTGATTTCCTTTTGTGACCTTCTGACCGACAGAGTTAATAGGGAAGCCGGATTCGCTTAACAACCGGGTTACTAACTTAACAACTGCAGCGATTTACCTAACAACTGTAGCAGAGAAGGTCGTACAATGGGGCAAAACTCACTTTCAAAATGTCTCGCTTAACAGCAGAAATTTTGGGCCCAATTGTGGTCACACGTTGAGGACTATCTGTATGCATATTGAGAGCTTTTGCAGCAGAGACAAATTCTTTGTGTGTCTGGTCACACTTGGTCAAATAAGTATTCTATTCTGTTCTGTTCTTAACAGATTTAACAGAATAACAAGAGTTGGAAGGGACCTTGGAGGTCTTCTAGTCCAGCCCCCTGCTCAAGCAGGAGACCCTTACAGAATTGCAGAATAACAAGAGCTGGAAGGGACCTTGGAGGTCTTCTAGTCCAGCCCCCCTGCTCAAGCAGGAGACCCTTACAGAATTGCAGAATAACAAGAGCTGGAAGGGACCTTGGAGGTCTTCTAGTCCAGCCCCCTGCTCAAGCAGGAGACCCTTACAGAATTGCAGAATAACAAGAGCTGGAAGGGACCTTGGAGGTCTTCTAGTCCAGCCCCCCTGCTCAAGCAGGAGACCCTTACAGAATTGCAGAATAACAGAAGAGTTGGAAGGGACCTTGGAGGTCTTCTAGTCCAACCCTCTGCTCAAGCAGAGACCCGTACAGAATAACAGAATAACAGAAGAGTTGGAAGGGAGCTTGGAGGTCTTCTAGTCCAGCCCTCTGCTCAAGCAGGAGACCCTTACAGAATAACAGAATAACAGAAGAGTTGGAAGGGACCTTGGAGGTCTTCTAGTCCAGCCCCCCTGCTCAAGCAGGAGACCCTTACAGAATAACAGAATAACAAGAGTTGGAAGGGACCTTGGAGGTCTTCTAGTCCAGCCCCCCTGCTCAAGCAGGAGACCCTTACAGAATTGCAGAATAACAGAAGAGTTGGAAGGGACCTTGGAGGTCTTCTAGTCCAACTATAAACAAGGTCCCCCATTTCCACCGACCAGAAGAATATGAAAGGTGATGGAACTGGAGGTCACCAAATGATCCAGGAGAACCAGGACCTAGCCAGAATTCCCATCCATTTACTTAAAACTAAACAGGGCTCATATGTTAAATCAAGTTGTCAAGAATGCTTTCCATTCTAGACTCTGGAAAGGGTGCAGAGAAGAGCAAGAAAGAGGATTAGGGGACTGGAGGATAAAATATACAAAGAACGGTTGCAGGAACTGGGTACGTCTAGTTGAATGAAAAGAGGGACCAGGGCAGACATGATAGCAGTCTTCCAATATGTCAGGGGTTGTCCCCCCCGCCCAAGCAGGAGACCCCACACCCTTTCTAACAAATGGCAGTCCAGTCTCTTCTTGAAAGCCTCCAGCGATGAAGCTCCCACAACCTCTAAAGGCAACTTCTGTTCCATTAGTTGATTAGTCTCACTCTTATTCTATTCTATTCTATTCTGTTCTGTTCTGTTCTGTTCTTATCCTATCCTATCCTATCCTATCCTATCCTATCCTATCCTATCCTATCCTATCCTATCCTATCCTATCCTATCCTATCCTATCCTATCCTATTCTATATTCTATTCTATATTCCATTCCATTCAATATTCTATACTATTCTATTCTATTCTGTTCTGTTCCTAGTCTGTTCTGTTCTTCTCCATAGCACCAGAAGGCAAGACAACAAGTAATTGATGGAAACTAATATTAGGAGAGAAGCAACCTAGAACCATTAACCAGTGGAATCACTTGCCACTGGAAGTTGTGGATTCTCCATCACTGGAGGTTTTCAAGGCAAAACTGGGCAGCCATCTGTCTGAAATACTATGGGAGCTCCTGCTTCAGCAGCGGGTTGGACTAGAAGACCTCCAAGGTCCCTTCCAACTCTGTTCTTCTGCGGGGAATATCAGAAATTCAACTTTAGCCGTTGCAATTCCTCCCACCAACACCATTTCCTTTCCGGTCCCTTCCCAGTGTTGCGAATCTCTTCCTGGAGAGCAGATTTGGGCCTTTCCAGGAGCTGAGTTGAGAACAGTTGCAGGAACTAGGTATGTCTAGCTTAAGAGAAAGAAGGACTAGGGGAGACATGATAGCATTGTTCCAATATCTCAGGGGTTGCCACATAGAAGAGGAAGTCAAGCTATTCTCCAAGGCACCTGAGGGTAGAACAAGAATCAATGGGTGGAAACTAATCAAGGAGAGAAGCAACTTAGAACTGAGGAGAAACTTCCTGACAGTGAGAACAATTAATCAGTGGGACAGAAGTTGCCTCCAGAAGTTGTGAATGCCCCAACACTGGAAGTCTTTAAGAAGATGTTGGATAGCCATTTGTCTGGAACGGTATAGGGTTTCCTGCCTAGGCAGGGGGTTGGACTAGAAGACCTCCAAGGTCCCTTCCAACTCTACTATTGTATTGTATTGTATTGTATTGTATTGAGGGAGTCCCCCCCCACACACCAGGGAGGGGTTGGGTGAGCAGGGAGACCCCGCCCCTCGAACACCCAACTTTCCAAGGTATCATGAGCCAGTTTGGAGTTCGTGGGAAACTTTGCTTGCGGAAGCTGCCGAGGGCCATACTGCAATTTGTCTTACTTGATTGCAAAACCAAGCAGGGGCCAGGAGGATGAGGGTTCAAACGCCACCCCCCCTCAGTGGGCTTGGCCCAAGAGGAAGGCAAGGACCTGCCCCGAACCCGTGACCGTTTGTGCGGGAGAGCCAAGGGACAGAACGTGCCTGCAAAGGAAGCTTTTCCGACCGCAATGTTGACATTTCTCCCTTAATTGGCATGCCAGCTCTACCTCCTCACCTGCCCTGGGAACCCACCAGGTGTGAGGGGGGGGAGAGAAAAGGGCAAAGGGGTATCGGGGGAGTCTGGGGCATCAGGATGGTCCCTCGAACAGCAAAGTGGAGACGGAGGGAGGGGGGGGTCTTGGTTTTTCAGCTGTTTGACTCCACCTTTCTCTCTCCCTTCCGAGAATTGATGGTGAATGCCAGAGACCAATATTTTTTTTGGGGGGTGTTTGTCTGTGTGTGGTTAGTGACTGTGATTGACTCGATGGGTGTTGCATCAAAACTGCACTTTCTTTGGTATATTTCTCTTGTGAGCGTGGCGGTTTTCTTGCGGACGTTTCACAACCCAACTAGGGAACATCATCAGTGCTAGAAGGCAGGAGGAGAAGGAGGAGGACTGTGGGGTCCTTGGTGCTCTCTGAGCTTGGTTGTTTTCTTGCAGATGTTGTATGACCTAACTAGGGAACATCATCAGTACTAAAAGAGAGTGGGATTTGCCAAGAGGAGGAGGAGGAAGAGGAGGAGGAGGAGGAGGAGGAGGAGGAGGAGGAGGAGGAGGAGGAGGAGGAAGAGGAGGAGGAGGAGGAGGAGGCGGAAGAGGAGGAGGAGGAGGAGGAAGAGGAGGAGGAAGAGGAGGAAGAGGAAGAGGAGGAGGAAGAGGAGGAGGAAGAAGAGGAGGAGGAAGAGGAGGAGGAAGAGGAGGAGGAAGAGGAGGAGGAGGAGGAGGAGGAAGAAGAAGAGGAGGAGGAGGAGGAGGAGGAAGAAGAAGAGGAGGAGGAAGAGGAAGAGGAGGAGGAGGAGGAGGAGGAGGAGGAGGAGGAGGACTGTGGGGTCCTTGGTGCTCTCTGGACCTGGTTGTTTTCTTGCAAACATTTAACCCATTTAGGGAACATCATCAGTGCTAGGGGGGATTTGAGCAAACCCTTCTAGCCCTGATGATGTTCCCTAACTGGGTCGCGAACCATCTGCAAGAAAAGAACCAAGCTCAGAGACCACCAAGAATCCCATAGTCTTCCTCCTCTCTCCCTCCCTAACAGAATGACAGCATCTTGGAGGTCTTCTAGTCCAATGCCCAGCTCAGGCAGGAAACACGCTACCATTTCTGGCACTGATGATGTTCCCTAGTTGGGTCATGAAACGTCTGCAAGAAAATATCGAAAAACAGAGAGCACCAAGGACCCCACAGTTGGTGGTTGTTGTTGTTGTTGTTGTTGTTGTTCTTCTTCTTCTTCTTCTTCTTCTTCTTCTTCTTCTTCTTCTTCTTCTCCTCCTCCTCCTCCTCCTCCTCCTCCTCCTCCTCCTCCTCCTCCTCCTTCTCTTTCTCCTCCTCCACCTTCTCCTCCTCCACCACCTCTATTCTTTCTTTCTTTCCCTTCCTTCCTTTCTTTCTCTCTCTTTCTTCTTCTTCTTCTTCTTCTTCTTCTTCTTCTTCTTCTTCTTCTTCTTCTTCTTCTTCTTCTTCTTCTTCTTCTTCTTCTTCTTTCTCCTCCTCCTCCTCCCCCTGCCCTTCCTGCTCCTCCTGCTCTTTTTCTTCTTCTTCCTCCCTCTCCTCCCTGCCCCCCTCTTCCTGCTCCTCCTCCTCCTTCCTCCTCCTCCTCCTCCTCCTCCTCCTCCTCCTCCTCCTCCTCCTCCTCCTCCTCCTCCTCCTCCTTCCCCACAAACCCCACTCCTTTCTAGTACACTGGTGATATTCCCTAGTTGGGTCACGAAATGTCTGCAAGAAAACATCCAAGCTCAGAGAGCACCGAGGACCCCACCAGAGAGCTACATAAATCCTCTCCCGTAGGTGGAAGGGCATGGATTCAGTCCCCAGGTGAAGAGGGCTGTGTCCATGTGAACTGGGCTCCCTTATCCAGCCCATCTCCATGGAGCTCTGAAAGTCCGTGGACCAAACTAGGGGCTTGAAGGCAGCCCCTGCCACCTCCTGCCACCTGCCTGTCTGCCTCCATGAGGGCAACCCCAGGGCAAGGGGAACAACGGGCCACTCCTCACCCAAAGCTCCGGATTGGCTCAATTGCCTCGTATGTCTTCTCCAATCAATTCTGTTCCTTTCAATAAAGCAACAGAATAAGAGTTAGAACATTTTTTTTTACTATCGGTTCCGTGGGCGTGGCCTGGTGGGCGTGGTGTGGCTTGGTGGGCGTGGCAGAGGAAAGATACTGTACAATCCCCATTCCCTCCTGATCAGCTGGGACTCGGGAGGCAGAGGATAGACGGGGGCGGGGCCAGCCAGATGTGGGGGGTATTTGCCGGTTCTCCAAACTACTCACAATTTCTGCTACCGGTTCTCCAGAACTGGTCAGAACCAGCTGAATCCCACCTCTGGTTAGAGGTCTTCTAGTCCCACCCGGTGCTCATGGAAGAGACCTTCTACCCAGGGATGGGATTTAAAAAAAATAGGATCTCTGCCCGGTTGCTGGGTGGGTGTGGCCATGGGGGCGTGGCCTCCTCGGCCTCCTCATGGCGGTATGTGTGTGTTTTCCCCCTCCAAACACTCCAGAGGCTTTTTTTGAGCCTCCGGGAGGGCAAAAACGGCTTCCTCCGGGCTCCGGAAGCTGTTTCTGGACTTCCGGAATTTCCGTTTTTCACCCTCCCAGATCCTCTGTGCGGCCTTGCACTTAAGTGGCGTGATGAATGGACTGTGTAGGGACTCCTGGGAGGGGTGAGCGGGGCGGGGCCAGCTGGTCCTTGCAACAACTGGTTCGGCGAACTACTCCGAACTGTCTGAATCCCACCGCTGCGTCTACCATTCCAGACAAATGGCCAACCCGTCTCTGTCAGGATCCAAGTAACACCCCCAACATAAGAAGACTCCGAGGCTAGAAGTTCCTCTCCAAGTTCCATTTTATTTTAGATGTCTTATTGGCACATCTGGGAAAACCCGAATCTGAAAGCATCCAGGCTTTCCCCAACCTAAAGAAAGTCCAAGTCCCTTCCCCTGCCTGCCCCCACACATCCATCGCATGGTGCAATCAATGCACCATGCCAACTGGAGATGCCTCCCAATCAGGCCACTCCAGGTACATACAGAGACAGATTAACAGAGTCAGAAGGGACCTTGGAGGTGATCTAGTCCAACCCCCATGCTCAAGCAGGAGACCCTACAGCATTTCCGACAGATGGCAGTTCAGTCTCTTCTTGAAAGCCTCCAGGGATGAAGCTCCCACAACTTCTGAAGGCAACTTCTGTTCCATGGGTTGATTGCTCTCACTTGTCAGGAAATGTCTCCTTATTTGCCAGGTTGAATCTCTCCTTGGTCAGTTTGCATCCATTATTCCCTGTCTGGTTTCCAGGTGCTTTGGAGAATAACTTGACCCCCTCCTCCTCTCTGGGGCAGCCCCTCAAATATTGGAAGATGCTCTCCTGTCTCTCCTGGTCTTTCTTTTCATTAAACTAAACATATCCGGTTCCTGCAACCGCTCTTCGTATCTTTGAGCCTCCAGTCCCCTCATCATCCTGGTTGCTCTTCTCTGCACTCTTTCTAGAGTCTCAACCTCTTTTTTACAGTGTGGTGACCAAAACAGGATGCAGGATTCTAGGTGTGGCCTTACTAAGGCTTTATAGAGTGGTAGTAGTACCTCCCTTGGTCTTGATTGTATCCCTCTGTTAATGCAGTTTAGGATTGCATTGGCTTTTTTGGCTGCCACTGCACACGGCTGCCTCCTATTTAACTGAGACTGGACAACAAGGGTGCAGGGCAGGATATCCTTGACTCTCAGAGAAAGGAATGTTATTACAGCTAGATATCTCCCTAACTCCATACAATCCCCCTCCCAGTTTCCCAGAGCACTAAAGATCCAAAGCAAAAGATGCCTTCCAGGGCTGTCCAATCTCTTCTTAAAGACCTCCAGTGTTGGGACATTCACAACTTCTGGAGGCAATTTCTGTTCCACTGATTAATTGTTCTAACTGTCAGGAAGTTTCTCCTCAGTTCTAAGTTGCTTCTCTCCTTGATTAGTTTCCACCCATTGCTTCTTGTTCTGCCCTCAGGTGCCTTGGAGAATAGTTTGACTCCCTCTTCTTTGTGGCAACCCCTGAGATATTGGAAGACTGCTATCATGTCTCCCCTAGTGCTTCTTTCTCTTAAGCTAAACATACCCAGTTCCTGCAACCGTTCTTCATATGTTTTAGTCTCCAGTCCCCTAATCCTCTTTGTTGCTCTTCTCTGCACTCTTTCTAGAGTCTCCGCATCTTTTCTACATCCTGGCGACCAAAACTGGATGCAAATATTCCAAGTGTGGCCTTCCCAAGGCCTTATAAAGTGGTATTTTCCCTTCACGTGATCTTGATTCATGGAGGGTTAGGCTATCTCAGGGAGATCATCTCCTCTGGGGGTCTCCAGGCCTTCCAGATGCTTCCCATGGTCCCTGCCCCATCCTCAACAGAGACCAGGTGAGACAGGTAGCCCTAAGCCTACCTACAGAGCCTGCCTGTATCAAACAACCAAGGTGATTTATCCGACATCCGTTCCCTCCCCTTGGCGAGCCGCTTGTGGTCATCCCATTCTTTTTCATCCCGGAGAGGCTCTCAAGGACTTCAATAGAGCTCTGAGCTCTTGACAGACGCCTTCTCCCCTTCCTCCTCCTCCTCCTCCTCCTCCTCCTCCTCCTCTAGTTTCTTTGATCTCCTTCCAAGCAAACCTCATCAAAGATAAGGGCAGGTGGAGTTCAATCTTCTGGGAACCAATCTGTTTTCTCCGGAAGCCGCTGCAGGATATGGGGGAAGGGAGGAGGGGGGAAGAGACATGGATAGTCCTCGACTTACGACCACAAGAGAGCCCAGAATTTCCTCCGTTAAGAGAGATATTTGTGAAGGGAGTTTAGCTCCGTTTTTGGACCTGTCTTGTCAACGTTGTTGAAGGAATCACGGCAGTTGTTCGGTCACTCGCACGATTGTCGAGTGAATCAGGCTTCACTTTGCTGGTCAGAAGGTCGCAAAAGGGGATCACGTGAGACCCTGGGGCCTTTGCAACCGTCATAAATGTGAATCAGTGGTCAAAGGGCTGAATTTGGATCATGTGACCACAGGGAGGCTGCAACGGCCGTAGGTGTGAAAAATGACCTTGTCGCTTTTTTGCCGTTGAAACTTCGAATGGACACTAAAGGAACTGTCGTAACTTGAGGATCACTGGTAATAACAGAATAAGTTGGAAGGCACCCCAGAGGTCTTCAACCCCCGGCTCAGGCAGGAGGCCCTACACACCCCTCTGGACAAATGGTTCTCCAATTTGGAATAGAATAGGAATTGGAATTGGAATGGAATAGAATAGAATTAAGAACAATAGAATAGAACAGAATAGAATAGAATAGAATTAAAAATGAAAGAATAGAATAGAAAATATGGAATGGAATGGAATAGAAAATATGGAATGGAATGGAATAGAATAGAATAGAAACTATGGAATGGAATGGAATAGAAAATATGGAATGGAATGGAATAGAATAGAAAAGAAACTATGGAATGGAATGGAATAGAATAGAAACTATGGAATGGAATGGAATAGAATAGAAAATATGGAATGGAATGGAATAGAATAGAAAAGAAACTATGGAATGGAATGGAATAGAATAGAAAATATGGAATGGAATAGAATAGAAAATATGGAATGGAGTGGAATAGAATAGAAAATATGGAATGGAATGGAATAGAATAGAAAATATGGAATGGAATAGAATAGAAAATATGGAATGGAGTGGAATAGAATAGAAAATATGGAATGGAATGGAATAGAATAGAAAATATGGAATGGAATGGAATAGAATAGAAAAGAAACTATGGAATGGAATGGAATAGAATAGAAAATATGGAATGGAATGGAATAGAATAGAAAATATGGAATGGAATGGAATAGAATAGAAAATATGGAATGGAATAGAATACAATAGAAAATATGGAATGGAATGGAATAGAATAGAAAATATGGAATGGTATGGAATAGAATAGAATAGAAAATATGGAATGGAATGGAATAGAATAGAAAAGAAACTATGGAATAGAATGGAATAGAATAGAATAGAAAATATGGAATGGAATGGAATAGAATAGAAAATATGGAATGGAATGGAATGGAATGGAATAGAATAGAAAATATGGAATGGAATGGAATGGAATAGAATAGAATAGAATAGAAAATATGGAATGGAATGGAATAGAATAGAATAGAAACTATGAAATGGAATGGAATGGAATAGAATACAATAGAAAATATGGAATGGAATGGAATAGAATAGAAAATATGGAATGGTATGGAATAGAATAGAATAGAAAATATGGAATGGAATGGAATAGAATAGAAAAGAAACTATGGAATAGAATGGAATAGAATAGAATAGAAAATATGGAATGGAATGGAATAGAATAGAAAATATGGAATGGAATGGAATAGAATAGTATTAGATTGGGTAATGGAGAGGCACACACAGGCTTAACGGTAACAACAGCCCTTTACTAAGTACAACAAGTGAGAACAATCCAGCGACGGTTGAGTCTGACTGCAGCCCTTTTATAGGGAGCTGTCAGACCCTTTGACCAATAGGATTAAACCTCTGTTCCCGCCGGAACAGAGGACCTTGGTGGAAACCACTGTAGTTGAAGCAAGTATCTAACACCCTGGCCCTCCTGGATGGAATAATCCTACTAGTTACGTAGTCACGCAGGTAGGCGGGCTTTTGGGTAGCACAGTTCAGTCGGAGGGTGTTCTTTGGACAGGTCGGACGTACCTGTTTGCTCCGCAGCTCTGCTTGGTAGATGCTCCTGGAACCTTTCCCAGGCCGTGGCTGGAGCTTCTAGAGCCGGTTCACTCGGACCTCGCTGCGGGCCTGCAACATAACCAGATAAGTTTCCTGGTACCTTCGGGCTTGAGCTGTCTGTGGAAGGAGTGAGTGCTTGCTCCATTTGGGTAGGGCTTTGGCTAACTCGTGCAGGAGTTACCTCTGGTTGTCTAAGAGTGGAGTTGGAGAGGCGGCCACAGAGTTGGTCAATGTGCCTTCCCCAATTCTGACCATCCTTGAGCTCTACAAGATAAGATCGAGGCCCGGTGATGCCTATCACTGTGGCAGAAATCCACAGAGTTCCCCTGGGGTAGTTGTGGGAGTAAACTGAATCCCCTACGCTAAAGTTCCAAATTTTGCTTGTGGAGTCAGGGGGCGATGCAGCAGAATAGTTTGGGTGAAGCCGGTCTAAGTGGGACCTTATTCGGCGACCCATGAGAAGCTTGGAGGGGCTTTTCCCTGTAGTGGCACTTGGCGTGATGTGTTGAATTAGAAGATAATGGTCAACCCGTGTTTGCCAATCTCCCGGGCCCATCCTAGCGAGGGCCTCTTTTGCAGATCTCACCATTCTCTCCGCCTGACCATTGGAGGCCGGATGGAATGGCGCGACCAGGACATGCCTGATTCCCTGAGCGGCTAGGAAGGTCTCAAATTGCATGGCCGTGAATTGGGGCCTGTTGTCCGAGACCAGGACGTCGGGCAGGCCGTGCATGGAGAAAAGCCTCCGTAGTACCTCGATGACTGCTTCTGCCGTAGTGGAGGTCATCAGGACTACCTCTAGCCATTTCGAGTAGGCGTCCACAACTACAAGGAATGTCTGGCCATGAACTGGGCCAGCAAAGTCAATGTGTACCCTAGACCATGGTGCTTGAGGACGCTCCCACTCCTTAGCAGGCGCCTCTGGGGGAGCTGGTCTGGACTCCAGGCACGGTGTGCAGGTAGCTACCCATTCTTCAATCTCCCCATCCATGTTAGGCCACCACATGTAACTCCTAGCCAAGGACTTCATCCTGACAGTTCCAGGATGCCCTACGTGTAAAACCTCTAATACTGCACTGTGCAGTTTGGGTGGAACAACTACCCGGTCCCCCCACAGTAAACAGCCATTTACAACAAATAAGTCATCACGTTTGCTAAAATATATTTTGAAATCAGCCCCAACAGGCCCCTTGGGCCACCCCCTCCACACCCAGTTCAAAATCTGTTTGATGGTGGAGTCCTTTGCAGAGTGACGGGCAACGTCACTGGACAAGACAGGACCAGTCTCAAGGCAGTCAATGAGGAGGACTGGCTTCTCAGGGGTAGGATCAACAAGAAGTTCAGGCAGCAGGCAGCGGCTCAAGCATCGGCGTGCCCCAAAGCCTGGTCGGTGGATGAGACGGTAGGAGTAGGCAGCTAGGAAGATGGTCCATCTGGTCATCCACGGTGATAATGACACTGGGGTAGGTCAGTCCCCAGCCAGCAAACCCAGTAGCAGCTTGTGGTCTGTAATTAGTTCGAAATCACAGCCATATAGGTACTCATGGAACCTCTTTACTCCGGCCACAGCAGCCAAAGCCTCACAGTCCAGCTCACTGTAGTTCCGCTCGGCAGCGGACAAGGTCCTAGAGTAAAAGGTTATGGGAGCCTCGGTTCCGTTGGGCATGCGGTGGCTGAGGACGGTGCCGACGCTGAACGGAGAAGCATCGCAGGTCAGCACCAATGGCGGGGTCTGGCTGTATTGTACTAGAAAGTGTCCGCCGACAGGAGTCTTTTTACCATGGCAAATGCGGCAGCTTCAGTTCTGCCCCAGGACCACTTCGCGTTCTTTGCCAGGAGACGATGTAAGGGCTCAGCAACGGTGGCTTTCTGTTTAAGGAAGACACTGTAGAAATTAAGGAGCCCGAGGAACGCCTGCAGCTCGGTTTGATTGCAAGGTGTAGGGGCGTCCTGGATTGCTTGAATTTTTTGGGTGGTCGGGTGAATCCCAGAACCGTTGATTAGGTACCCTAAGAATTCAACCCTTGGCACGTTAATTTGGCATTTTTCTTTTTTGAGACGGAGGCCTTTGTCTCTAATTCTAGTCAAAACTGTTCGCAAACATTTGAAAAGTTGTGCCTCATTTGCAGCCGATACCAAGATGTCATCGAAACAGGGGACGACTCCTGGAATCCCCTGCAAAAGCCGTTCCATGACGCTTTGGAACAGTCCTGGGGCGATACTAACACCGAATTGCAGGCGGTGACATTTGAATGCACCCCTGTGCGTGACAATGGTTTGAGCCTCCGCCGTAGCACCATTACAGGCAATTGTTGGTATGCCTGTGCCATGTCCAATTTAGCAAAAATATTTCCTGGGCCTAAAGAATGTAGTAGATGCTGTACAATGGGTACAAGGTAAGCACTTTGTTGCAATGCTTTATTGATTGTGCATTTGTAGTCCACGCAGATACGGGCAGACCCGTCATATTTGACAGGTGTCACTATAGGTGTCTCCAGCGTGCGTGATCAACCGGCTCTAGGATTCCCTGGCCTACGAGCTTGTCAATTTCCCTATCAATTTTGGGGTGGAGAGCAAAAGGTATTCTCCTGGGTTTTAGCCTTATGGGGGTTATATTCGGATCCAAATTAAAGGAGATTGGAGTCCCCGCATACTTACCCAGACTGGTGCTGAAGTCATCCTCGAAGTCCTTAAAGATGCCTTCGGCGCCTTTGTCTTTCAAGGCGTTGATACCGGTCACTTCTAGGCCCAGGGCTTCGAACCAGTCAAGCCCCAGGAGGCTTTGCAGGTTGCTACTGACCACCGTTACTGGGAATTGGCCGCTGAAATGCTTGAATTTCACCCGGAAGGTGCCTTGGCCCATGATGGGGACCCGGTTCCCCTGCTAATCACGAAGGTGGATGTCAGGGGTGCGTAGATGTTGTTTCTTCAGGCTAGGGATAGCCTGCTTGAGGGTCGACCACAGGATGCTGGTCAGTGATGACCCTGTATCGATCTCCATTTCATACGGAGAGTCCTCGATGAGGACTGTGACCTTCAGCTTTTTTGGCTGCCTGGTGCGGACTTGGCCTATTGAGGTATGGTAGGTGACTCTAGTGTCGCCCTCTGAGCGTTGTGGTGGCTTCTGCCAGACCCCTTGGTTGGCCCTCTGCTGGTGGCTTGGTATGCTTCTTGGCTGCCAGGTAGTAGGAGGGAGTTCGCTCCGGCACACCTTGGCGATGTGCCCCTTTCGCTCGCAGCACTGGCAGGTAGCGTCGCGGAAGTGGCAAGCCGATCTTGCATGGTCTCCTCCGCTACAGAAGAACATGTAATCAAAGAAATATTGGACTGTGTAGAAATGGATAGACAGACACTGAAGATAAAAGGAAAAGAGGACGCAGAGTATTTGAGTACTTGGGAATTCTTTTATGAACGGTTGGATAATAGAGGTAGAAAGTAGGAACTGAAAAAGTATTATTATGCAAGCCAATTAACCCAGATAATATGTATTGTATGTGAAGAGTATATCCATATCCATATCGATAGCCATATTCATACACACACACACACACACACACACACACACAAACGGCTGTATGTGTGTATGTTCCAGCATAACTCTGGAATGCCTTGAGCAATTTCAACCAAACTTGTTACACAGATGACTTACTCTCTGGAGAAAAATACTGTGGGGGTAAGACACCCCTAAAACTCCTCGGGGTGTGTGTTCTGTTAAGAGGCAGCCTGTTGTGCCTTAAAATGGCTTTTACCTTACTGCTATAAAATGGTTTGTATTCTACAGCCCAGTGGAGTTGCCATGGTAACAGCTTCCCAGTACTCCACCTGGGGGCTCCCTCTGGTAAGGGGGAAAATTAGAAATTACGTTTGGTCTGGACATTTTCCCCCTATAAAATACCCAGGCAATGGCGGGTTATTGGCTAGTGTGGTTATAAAATGGGGCAAAACTCACTTAATAACAGTCCCAGCAAGGCAAATTTTGGATTCAATGGCAGCCATAAATCGAGGACTATTTGTATTTATCATAGTAGTAAAAGAACCTTTTGATTGCATAGCAAAAATCTTCTTATCCAGTTACAGCATTAAAAACTCAGCGTCCAATAATATTTAAGCAGAACCACTAAAATGTATTAAAAGTAAAGGGGAAAAAAATTAAAACTAGCCTGGGAAAAGACCTCCTGAGTCAGAGTCCTTGTGAAAAGACACAATTGCCTTTTATTCAAACAACTAGTACATAGAGATGAATAACCCTCTGTTACTTCAGCCTGAGAAAGTCCTTATTTTGCGGTTAGAAAGTTGCAGCAATGCAGTTGCTAAGCCACAAAACTTCTGCAATCCATTAAATTCAAATGCAAATTGAGAGCAGAGTTGGAAGGGACCTTGGAGGTCTTCTAGTCCAACCCCCTGCTCAAGCAGGAGTCCCTATACCATTTCAGACCAGCGGTTATCCAATCTCTTCTTGAAAACCTCTGTTCTGACTGAGGCTTCCCGAGAGCATGAAGCAAACTCCTTATCCTGACAAAAAACCCTTTTATTAATTGACGGTGAATTCTGCTCATTCACATCCAGCAAAGTCTTTCAAGGGAGGATTTGTGGTCACGGACCTTCTCTGCCTAGGAGAGCTGCCAGGCTGATATCTGCAAAATGTGGCAAGGAGTCATGAACCAATTAAGTGAACTAATGGTCTCCTGCAAACTCCACTCCCCTTTCGCTCCTCTTTTATCTCGTCTGGGAGGGGCCGTTCATCATCCACCTGTGGCCTTCCTCCCAAGTCGACCCCTCTTCTTTAGCTGTTCCCTTCGTCTGGCAACTCTGCGCATGCGCACACTGGGAACAGGCTCCAGCCGTTCTTCTGCTCCACTGATCTCCGACTCCGAAGGCAGCTGATAACTGGCATACGGCCCTGGCCCCCTCTCTGCCTCCGACGCAGAGCCCCCATCCGAGCCTTCCCCAGACTCCAGGACTGGCCCAGGTTCCTCCCTCCCCCCCAACTCTTCACTGTCTGAGTTTGCTGGTGGGCCACAACAACCTCCAGTGATGTAGCACCTACAACTTCTGGTGGCAAGCTTTTCCACTGGTTAATTATTTTCACTGTCACAAAATTTCTGCTTGAAACGAAGTACAATGAAACCCATGTTGCTCTCCCCTCACTACCCTGGCTATTTATTTTCAAATCTTTCCTTGCTGTTTCTTTTCTTTTTTTAATTTAATTTTATTGATTTTTCTATTAACTACATTTCTTAGTGCTTAATAAACTTCGTGGTCTAGGTATATAATTTGCTTAACAATACAAATTACATTCTTAATCTCTGCCCCTTTTTTCTAATGATTGGTAAAATAAGTCCCACGTTTGATAATATTCTACATCCTGTTTAATTTTCAACGTCAGTCTATCCATTTCTACACAATCTGGTATCTTCTTGACTATTTCTTCATCTCGTGGTACATCTTTGTTTTTCCAATATTGTGCGAAAGTAATCCTCGCTGCTGTTCAGACAGGTAATATTAAATACATACTTTTCTTATCAATTTTTTTTTCTGATATTATACCTAACAAAAACAATTCAGGTTTAAAATCTGCATGTTTTCCTATGATCTTTTCTAACCACCTGTGTATCTTTGCCCAATTTTTTTTTTTGCTTTGACACATTTGCTAGACATATTTGTAAACATTTTAGATGTTTCTTGTTGCTGTCCCAGATTTCTGTTTTCTTAGCATCGATTAACTCTTGAGTCAATATATTCCTTTTATTTATTTCCTGTTCAATCATCAGTTCTCACCTTTGTGGATTTTAGAATTATTATTTTCTTCCTTCCTGAGACTCAGAAGGATTTTTCTTCCTCTTCACCCCTTAATTCTCTATTTTTGGCCAGATTTCATTTGATCCTGGCTAACCATAACTCCAGAATATATTAGCTGCATTTATTCCTGTGTAGAGAGCCCCGGATTTACGACCACCAATGGAGTTCAAAATTTGTGTTGCTAAGCGAGACGGGGGTGAAGTGAATTTTGCCCCATGTTACAAACCTTTCTTGCCACGTTTGTTAAGTGAACCACTGCAGTTGTTAAGTAAATAAGACAGTTATTAAGTGAATCGGACTTCCCGTTGACTTTGCTTGTCAGAAGGGCGCAAAACGGGATCACGTAACCTTGAAACAGTCATAAATACATGCCATTTGCCAAGCATTCGAATTTTAATCACGTAACCACGGGGATACTGCAACGGTGGTGTGAAAAATGGGCCGTTGGAACATTGGAAAAATGGAACCGTCACTAAATGAACTGTATCGGATGCGCGTCAGTGTGGATCAGAAACTTGGAGTTTCCTGGATGAAACAGTGGTGAACTTTTTTGTCTTACGATCAGATTCGAACGTGTGATTGGAGGTTGAATTAAGGACATTCACTTCCTTCTTTATCCCCTTTGTAGGGACAGAGATGGGGAAATGTGGGTTTTCCCTCTTGAGCCTGGATTGACATCTTACTGGCAAGTCATCTTCAAGAGGAGGAAGTCCTCCAAGGTTGGCCTGGAGGATATATAAAAACTTCCAGGGACTCAAAAGGATCATTAGCTGATGACTAACGGTTGCATTGGCACCCAATTCAGAAGAGCCGTCCTGTTGGAATCCAAGATCTTCGTAGTAAGTAATCTGATCTGATTTGAATTGAATTCAATACTTTGCATGAGCATGCAACACTGAAATTTAATACTTTATTTGTCCAAGTGTGATTAGATGCACGAGGAATACATTCAATACTGTATTTGTCCAAGTGTGATTAGATGCACGAGGAATAAATTTAGTATTTTATTTGTCCAAATATGATTAGATGCACGAGGAATAAATTCAATACTTTATTTGTCCAAGTGTGATTAGACGCACAAGGAATAAATTCAGTATTTTATTTGTCCAAATATGATTAGATGCACGAGGAATAAATTCAATACTGTATTTGTCCAAGTGTGATTAGACGCACAAGGAATAAATTCAGTATTTTATTTGTCCAAATATGATTAGATGCACGAGGAATAAATTCAATACTTTATTTGTCCAAGTGTGATTAGACGCACAAGGAATAAATTCAGTATTTTATTTGTCCAAATATGATTAGATGCACGAGGAATACATTCAATACTGTATTTGTCCAAGTGTGATTAGATGCACGAGGAATAAATTCAATACTTTATTTGTCCAAGTGTGATTAGACGCACAAGGAATAAATTCAGTATTTTATTTGTCCAAATATGATTAGATGCACGAGGAATAAATTCAATACTGTATTTGTCCAAGTGTGATTAGACGCACAAGGAATAAATTCAGTATTTTATTTGTCCAAATATGATTAGATGCACGAGGAATACATTCAATACTTTATTTGTCCAAATGTGATTAGATGCACGAGGAATAAAATTAACACTTTATTTGTCCAAGTGTGATTCGATTCACGAGGAATAAATTCAATACTGTATTTGTCCAAGTGAGATTAGATGCAAAAGGAATAAATTCAGTATTTTATTTGTCCAAGTGTGATTAGATGCACGAGGAATAAACTAAATACTTTAGTTTTCCAAGTGTGATTAGATGCAAAAGGAATAAATTCAGTATTTTATTTGTCCAAGTGTGATTAGATGCACGAGGAATAAACTAAATACTTTAGTTGTCCAAGTGTAATTAGATGCACAAGGAATAAATTCAGTATTTTATTTGTCCAAATATGATTAGATGCACGAGGAATAAATTCAATACTGTATTTGTCCAAGTGTGATTAGATGCACGAGGAATTAGTTTCCACCCATTGCTTCTTGTTCTACCCTCAGGTGCCTTGGAGAACAGTTTGACTCCCTCTTCTTTGTGGCAACCCCTGAGATATTGGAAGACTGCTATCATGTCTCCCCTAGTCCTTCTTTTCATTAAATTAAATTAATTTAAATTAACAATTAAATCAATTGTTTGCTTTGTTTATTACAACTATAATAATATAGTCCCTCATTTCACGGTTAGTGACTCCTTTTGTTCATGACCTCTTGAACCCCCCCCCTCCTCCCAGGCTCCTTATTCTCTTCTCTTCTAGGATTCTCCATGTGTTGCATGTCCAACCTGCACCTAAGCATGATGCTGTGGCTTCTTTTCCTGCCCATCTTCGAGGCTCAGCTCCTTCCGAAGCCCACCGGAGGCCTGAAACTCCAAATCACCCAGAGGGGGCTGTTGTATGGTAAGTTTCCCCTTCAGGTCCTCAAGGAGGGAGACTTCAGCATGGAGCTAAGTTTGCAAAATAGGCATTTGGCATCATGGGAAAGGAGCCAATCGTGTCTCTTTGCGATTGGCACGGTGGTCGTTACATTTCTGGTTCTACCTAAAATCTTTGGCAGACCCTTGGGCAGAGAAGCATTTTTTTCACTACTGTGGGATCTAATCAAGGAGAGAAGCAACTTAGAACTGAGGAGAAACTTCCTGACAGTGAGAACAATGAATCAGTGGAACAGAAGTTGCCTCCAGAAGTTGTGAATGCTCCAACACTGGAAATCTTTAAGAAGAGGTTGGATAGCCATTTGTCTGAAACGGTATAGGGTTTCCTGCCTAGGCAGGGGGTTGGACTAGAAGACCTCCAAGGTCCCTTCCAACTCTGCTATTGTATTGTAATCTGGAACACACCCCTGGAGCCCGTCATTCTCACTGTTTTCAGGATGTCGGTGCTGGGTTCAAAAGACAACAGTAAGACTCTTAACCTTTGTTAACCCCTTGATCGTAACCCTTGTTCACTCTCTGCAGCGAAGTCCGTGGCGATGGAGATGCTCCTGTGGCGACTGGGGAAGGAGCCAATCCCAGATCAATGCAGCACTTACAGCGTGCCCCCGTTGGGAGAAGTCTCTATGTCCTTCTCAAAGTAAGCGTGTGCTCAGCTTGACCTCCTCTAGCAAAACACAGGTAGTCCTCGACTTACAACCGCGACGGAGTTGTTAAGCGAGGCATTTGTTAAATGAGCTTTTGCCCTCCGCCTCTGCCACAAATTCGCTGTTAAAGTGAATCATCACAATTGTTGAGTTAGTCCAGAGGCCTTCAAACTCGGCCACTTTAAGACTTGTGGACTTCAACTCTCAGAATTCCCCAGCCAGCTAACACAGTTGTTAAGTGAATCTAGCAAGGGATTATTATGGGGTTGTGAAATGAAAGTGAATGCCATAAATGGAAGCTTTGGGAAATATGTTCTTGCATGTTT
>NC_138549.1:175900091-175902591 GCF_964273705.1 Natrix helvetica
TAGAATAGAATAGAATAGAATAGAATAGAATAGACTATTGGAATGAAGAATAGAATAGAATAATGAAGAATGGAATGGAATAGAATAGAATGAAAAATAGAATAGAATATAGAATAGAATATAGAATAGAATAGAATAGAATAGAATAGAATAGAATAGACTATTGGAATGAAAAATAGAATAAAAGAACAGAATAGAATAGAATATTGAAATTAGAATAGAATAGAATAGAATATTGGAGTTAGAATAGAATAGAACAGAACAGAATAGAATAATGGAAATAGAATAGAATAGAATAATGAAGGATGGAATGGAATAGAATAGAATGAAAAATAGAATAGAATATAGAATAGAATAGACTATTGGAATGAAGAATAGAATAGAATAGAATAGAATAGAATAGAACAGAACAGAACAGAACAGAATAGAATAATGGAAATAGAATAGAATAGAACAGAAAAAATGGAAAGGAATGGAATGGAACAGAACAAAATAGAATAGAAATTGAAATGAATAGAAATTGACAAACAGAATAGAATATAGAATAGAAAAGAAATGAAATAAAAACATAATAGTATAACAGAAGTGGAAGGGACCTTGGAGGTCTTCTAGTCCAACCCCCTGCTCAAGCAGGAGACCCTTCCAGACAAGTGGCTGTCCAATCTCTCCTTAAAACCCCCCAGTGATGGAGCAGCCACAGCTTCTGGTGGCCACCTGGATGGTTCCTGCTTCAACCTCCCCTCCTTCTTAAGCAACAGACAGGATATTCTGATGTTTTCTTCCTCTAACCCCCCCCCCTGTCCAAGCCATCCCCTGTGAGGGCATCTATCCTGGCCCCCATTCCCGGTGCCCTTTTGTAAGACTGAACACCCCACCCCCTCCCCAGAGCAAAAGTCGTGGCAGTGACCAGGCCCATTTCATCCTGGGTTTTTTCCTCCCCTCTTGCAGCCATCAGTACAATTTGATCTTCCAAGGTCTCAAGGGGTCCCTCATCTCCAGCCTCAACCAAGAGGTAAGAGTTGGGGTCTCTTCAGTGGTGACATTCAATTATTATTATTATTTTTACTACCAGTTGGTTCTGTAGGCGTGGCTTGGTGGGCGTGCCAGGAGAAGGATGTTGCAAAATCTCCATTCCCATCCTGGGGCCAGCCAGAGGCGGCGTTTGCCAGGTCTCCAAAACGGATGACCAAATTTTGCTTCCTTGCCAGCGTTTAAAAAAAAAAAATCAGAACAGAGTTGGAAGGGACCTTGGAGGTCTTCTAGTCCAACCCCCTGCTCAAGCAGGAAACCTCAGACCATTTCTGACAAGTGACGGTCCAGTCTCCTCTTTAAAACCTCCAGTGATGGAGCACACAGAACTTCTGGTGGCAAGCTGTTCCACTGGTTAATTGTCCTCGCTGTTAGGAAGTTTCTCCTTAATTCCAGATTGCTCCTCTCCTTGATAATTTAGACTAGACTAGACTGGAATATAGAATAGGAAAAGGAATAGGAATAGAATAGAATATAGAGTAGGCATAGAGTAGGCATAGAGTAGGAATAGAATAGAATAGAATAGAATAGGAATAGGAATAGAATAGAATATAGAATAGGAACAGAATAGAATAGAGAATAGGAATAGACTAGACTAGACTAGAATAGGAATAGACTAGACTAGACTAGACTAGATTATAGAATAGGAATAGAATAGAATAGGAATAGACTAGACTAGAATAGAATAGACAATAGAAATAGAAATAGACTAGACTAGACTAGACTAGGAATAGGAATAGGAATAGGAATAGAATAGAATAGAATAGAGAATAGAGCATAGAAATAGAATAGGAATAGAATAGAATAGAATAGAATAGAATAGAGACTAGAAATAGAAATAGAATAGGAATAGAATAGAATAGAATAGAAATAGGAATAGAATAGAATAGAATAGAATAGAATAGAATAGAGAATAGAATTAGAATAGAATAGGAATAGAATAGAATGTAGAATAGGAATAGGAATAGGAATAGGAATAGGAATAGGAATAGAATAGAATAGAATGTAGAATAGGAATAGGAATAGGAATAGGAATAGACTAGAATAGGAATAGACTAGAATAGGAATAGACTAGAATAGAATAGACTAGAATAGAATATAGAATAGGAATGGAATAGAATAGACTAGAATAGAATATAGAATAGGAATAGACTAGACTAGAATAGGAATAGACTAGACTAGACTAAACTAAACTAGAGAATAGAAATAAAATAGAATAGGAATAGGAATAGAATAGAATAGAATAGAGCTGGAAGGGACCTTGGAGGTCTTGTAATCCAGCCCCCAAATCTCAGGCAGGAGACCCTATACCATCAGATAGGTGGCTGTCCAATCTCTTCTCAAAAACCTCCAATGTTGGCGCATTGAGGCATTCACAATTCTGGTGGCAAGCAGTTCCACTGGTTAATTGTCCTCACTATCAGGAAGTTTCTCCTCTATTCCAGGTTGCTTCTCTCTTTGATCAGTTTCC